>NW_006408579.1:6576919-6591808 GCF_000296735.1 Chrysochloris asiatica
ATCTTTCTCCCGCGGAGCGGCTGGTAGTTTCGAACCGCTGACCTTAAGGTTCGCAGCCCAATTCGTAACCACTACGCTACCAGAGCTCCTTAAGCACCAAACAAAAACACATCAAGAATGATGTGAGTCAGTGTAAACTTAAAAGTTTCCCGAGAGAAGCTGGAAACTGACCTAAAAAGAACCAAAAAATAAAAAAATAAAAAGTTTCTCACTTCTAGGATTATTTATATAAAGGGGAATAGGCAATACTGACAGCAGAGAATATCACAAAGATGCTTGCTTGTGCTTTATTGACTATGCAAAAGTTTTCATCTGTGTGGATTATGACAAGCTATGGATAACACTGCCAAGAATGGGTATTCCAGAACACTTAATTGTACTCTTGAGGAACCTGTACATAGGCCAAGAGACAGTCATTTGAACAGAACTAGGGAATAATGAATGGTTTAAAATCAGGAAAGGAGCATACCATGGTTGTATTCTCTTACCATGCTTATTCAATCTTTTTGCTGAGCAGATAATCTGAAAAGCTGCATTATGTTAAGAAGAACATAACATCAGGACTGGAGCAAGACTCATTAGCAATATGTGGTATGCAAATGCTTGCTGGAAGTTAAGAGGCCTTAAAGTACTTATTGATGAAGATCAAATACTACAGTCTTCAGTATGGACTGTATGTCAAAGTAAAGAAAACAAAAATCCTGACAACTGGAACAATAAAACATCATGATAAATAGAAAAAAGACTGAAGTTGTCAAAGATTTGATTTTGCTTGGATCCACAAGCAACACTCATGGAAGTGCCCTTGAGTCAGTTCCGACTGATTGCAATGAGCAGCTGGTGAGCTTGAATCACTGATCTTGCAGTTCAAACTGGCTTTACAATCTAGCAAATGAACCAACAGTGCTACACCAGAACTATTCATAGAAGCAACAGTAAGTATGTTAAGCAACATACTGCATTAGGTAAATCTGCTGCACAAGTTCTCTCTAAAGTGTTCAAGGGCAAAGATACCAGTTTGAATACTAAGAGGTACGCCTGAACCAAGCCATGGTACTTCCAATTGCATCATGTGCATGTGAAAGTTGGATAATGAAAAAGGAGATCATAGAAGAACTGATGCTCTTGTTTTACGGTGTTGGAGATGAATATTGAAAGTACCATGGACTGCCAGGAGGATGAACAAATCTGTCTTGGAGAAATACAGCCAGAATGTTCCTTAGAAGCCAAGATGGCAAGACTGCCTATCATACCTTGGACATATTATCAGGAGGGACTAGTCCCTGGTGAAGAACTTCATGCTTGGTAAAGTGGAAAGTTAGGAAGACCCCAATGAAATGAATTGACACAGTGGAAGCTGCAATGGTCTCAAGTGTAACAATTGTCAGGATGGTACAGAACTGGGTAGTGTTTTGTTCAGTTGTGCATAGAGTAGGAACCAACTCGACAGAACCTAACATGCATACTCTTCAGCGTACCATTGAAGTTATGTAGAAAATGACAGATTCACTTTTAAAAAGGGTGTCTCTGAAGAGTATGCATGCCAATTGTCTTATTTGTCTACCAAGAACACAATTCTGGAGAGTCTATAGCTTCACTGACATAAATATGATAAAATAGCAAATCGACTGCTAAGAGATATTTGAATCATCATTTTAAAAAAAAGTGTTAAAATACATTGGAGAATGTGTTCTTCTCAGGACCCCCCCCCCTTTTTTTTTTTACTCCAGAGATTTGAGCTATTTGGGTATCATGGTTTTTTTGTTGTTGTTGTTGTTTTTTAATTTCTCTATAGCAAACATCCTGAGAGGAGTACAAAAGACGTACCAAATATAGGTGTAGGTTCCCACCCAATTATGAATACCATCAGTATTTTAACAGTAGAGAAAAGCATGGCAGTGAACTAGAATATTACTAGTATGTCCTCATTACTGTCCAATTATATTCATCAATATATATCTGAACCTCTTGGTGTTTCTCCAAGTTCCAGGTTTTGCAGTCCTGTGATAAAGAAGAGCCTACTGATTCTTTGTTCAAGATGGAAAGCATGCACTTTAAAACTATTTGTTTCTATTTGTGTTGGATAAAGGAATACAAATATCAGAGACGTAATAGGCATGCTGTTGTTGTTCTTAAGTGCCATCACCTTGGTTCCGACTCATAGTGACTCTGTGTAGTTTCTGAGCCTGTAAATTGTTGCAAGAGTAGAAATCCTCATATTTCTCTTGTGAAGCAGTTTGTGGGTACAAACTGCAGATCTGTGGTTTGCAGCTCATTGCTTATCCTTTAGAATCACCACACTCCCTGTAATAGGCATGTGTGAGGCTAAATAGAAAATGCAAAAAGATGAATAGTAAGATAAAATTTGAAACAGCATTCTGAAAATGAAGAATAGCTCAGAATTGCCTACAAAAGAGAGAGAGAAAGCTACCTTGGAAATACATGCTGAATGGCCTACCATGAAAATACCTTATGCGTTCTATATAGATGGGATCAGAAAAATTGGAAGGAGTTTGGAAGTTTGAAATACATGTGTTGAGAAGCAATCAATGTTTACTTCTACTCTGGTATACCAGACTATGTTACAAAAATAACATATCTTTCCCCAAGATCCCTAAAATATAGCAATGATCAATAGTGGGTTGGAATCTGGAAAAGAGAATAGGGACATGTGCATGGAAGAGAAATAACAATCTGGACTGAAAAAATCTGTTCCATACCATCCCAAGGTGTGGTCCCAGGAGAGACGATATATTCTAGAATGTTCCTTGTTTCAGCAAAAGACTGCAGTGTGTCCTGGCTACCAGCTGTATGTATAGTATGCGAGTACACAGTGATAAAGATATAGGAAGAGTTTGAGATGTTCCTGGAATCAGCATAGGTTTGATTTGTGATAAATTTACTTTAAGATAGAAATGATTACCTTTTTTTTTTTAAATGACCAACTAGCGGATAAGTTGTGTGTGCATGTGTATTTGGTGAGGAAATGTAAAATCAGAATAACAGAGAGAGGTAGGAGAAAACAAATTGGATCTATGGTCATTTGAATTTTTTTTTTAAATGATGTAACTTCCATACAAGATTTATTCTTTTGTCCTTTATATAATAGTAGATTTAAGAGGAAAATTACTTCAAAAGCCATAGTCAAATCACAGCTGTTTGATATGACAAGTTAAATGAAAGAATTAAAGATGACTATACTTTTCCAGGAATAATAACTTGAAGACTTGAATTTATATTGTGTTTTATAAATGTAATGCCCTTTTCATTTTATCTCCAAGAACAACCCTAAGGGATTGGCATATAGGATGCTTAGCACAAGACCTGACACCCTATAAAGACTCAATAAAACATTGCTATCTCATATGGTAGCACTGATGATGGTGAGAAAGACAGACTGGGAAGGATCTAAGACCCATGGTGTACTTATAGACCCCTGGAGTCCTGTTATGACTCTGTAGGACAAGCACTGGACTGCTAACTACAAAGTTGACAGTTCACACCAGCCCCTCCTTAGAAACCCTATGCAGGGCTGCTATGCATTGGAATCGACTCCATGTCACTTAACAACAATTACAGACCATTAGGAGTTACTGAGCCTATTATTTGATTATTATCAATGTGATAAATATAAATGAGCCCTGAATGAGATTACCCAAATATAGTGAGATAAAACATTCTTACCACCAGATATTGAGAATGGAAAATATGAGTTTCTAGTCAGAATTTAGGTTTCATGGTTAGAACCTACAGAGTGAAAAGGAGATTGATGTTTCTTCCCAACCCAGCCATCCACAATTTATTATTTCAAGCGACTATGATTATTTTGCATTCAGTACAAAGATGGCAATCTGGGAGGCTTGTGAGCCTTGAGATGCTGACAGATTTGGGCTGAATTCTTGTTTGTTTGTTAAGGCAGCAAAGCAAGCTTCCGTCACAATATGCCTTTTCTTGCCTTGTCAAACTATTTCTACATTATGCTAGTGCCAGTGCGTTGTGCATATATGGCTCCAAAATATTGTTAACAAAAGTTGCTATTTAATTGGAAGTCATTTTGGCAGGTGGGCTCTACTATCATTAATTGTAATTCTAAATCTATCATTTATAGAGGAACAAGTTACCTTATTGAAATATGAATCTATTTACCTTCTAAGGATAGTAAAAAAAACCAAACCAAAACAAAACAACACACAAAAGAACCCTCTAAGCAATCAGTCAGTCATTTAGTCAGTATGATGACAATGTTTGTTGAATATCTACTAGGCACTCACACTATAATTTATTGCTTGGGGCAAATATAGAAGAAAAAAAATTTGGTTCATCCTCCACTTTCTAGCTGGTTATAAGGAGCTCTGGTGGCACTGTAAGATCAGCAGGGTTGGCAGTTCAAACTCATTGGTCACTCCACAAGTGAAAGATGAGGTTTTCTGCTCCGTAAAGATTTACAGTCTTGGAAATGAATTGAAACTTAGGAGCTAGAATCAACCTGATGGCAGTGAATTTGTTTGGGTTTGTACATACACAAATAATTAAGAATGTTTTCATCATATTCCAGCCAACCAATTTTCCCCAATATTTTCACTTTAAAATTGTGTGTGTGTGTGTTTTATGATGTTGTTGTTGTTATTAAGTGTAGTCAAGTTGGTTCCAACTTCTAGCGACCTTATTTAGGGTTTCTGAGGAATGGCTGTTGAATTTGAACCGCCAGCGTTGTGGTTCAAACAGACCTTGCAGTTCAGTGCTTACACCTACAGCACAATACCATGACTCCATGTTTTATGATAATCTTGTTCTAGTCCTTTATTCTGTTTCAGAGGGCTTTTGTTCCTTAAACACATATTGTTGTTGTTGGGTGCCTTCCAGTTGGTTCCAACCCACAGTGACACAAAGCTTCTTGGTTTATTTGCTCAGCATGCAGAATGAATAAATATGGTGAAAGAATACAACTCTGGATCACACATTTCCTAATCTTAAACACTCAGTGTCCCATTTCCCAAATTTAAACTCCGAGCCATTGCACATTTCATTATTACTTGACTTTTTCTTCCCACTCTGACCTTTGAACTTTTCTGTATGGCTTTTTTACTTCCTCATTTCTTCTATTTGCTTTAGCATCTCTACATTGAAGAGCAAGTTTCAGAGGCTCTTCTGACATCCATTTTGGTCTTTTTTTCTTTCTTTCTTGTCTTCTTAATAACCTTTTGATTTCTTCCTGTATGATGTATTTGATGTCATCCCATAACTCTTCTGGTTTTATGTCATTAGTGTCTAATGCATGAAATTTGTTCTCGAGATGATCTTTAAATTCAACCATTGTACAACAAATTGACAAACAAGTGGTGAAATAATTTACGATCTTTCAAAATTCTATCATTTAATCTCCAGCATCATTTCTATCACAAGGCCATTATCGTCTAACTACTGATCCTTCCTCTTTGTTTGCATTCTTTGCATTCCTATCACCAGTAATTATCAATTGATTGCATATTAAACACATATTGTTGTTATTGTTGTGAAGTACCATTGAGTTGTTTCTGACCCATAGTGACCCTGGGTAGGGTTTCCAAGGAGCACCTGGTGAGCTTGAACTGCCAACCTTGCAGTTCAAACAGATTTTCAGTCTGGCACATTAACCCACAGCGCCATACCAGGACTCCAAAACACATATTAAGAATCAGTATAATGAATGAGTTTATATACATTAGGTGGGCACAGTCACCTGTTGGTCATTTTTGTAATACATGAAAAATCATAAATAAAAAATCCCAAAATATGGTTCACCCTTGAATAAAAAATGTACCTTCATATACTAAAGTATACAACATTGTGATGTGGCACTGAAGGTTAATGTTGTCAGACTGCAAAGCTGTTTGAATTGCAAGGTCGGCAGTTCAAGCTCACCAGCTGCTCCTTGGAAACCCTATACAGGGTAGCTATGGGTCAGAACTGACTCAATGGCACTTAACAACAACATTGTGTGATGAAAAGTATTTCACTAGTAAATTCCCATTATATGACATAACATAGATTTCACAAACACTAAGGGAGAATGAGTACCAGTAAACATTCCTCATTCATTTAAAAAAATAATAAAATTGGAGTCCTGGTGTGGTGCTGCAGGATAATGCACTGGGCTGCAAGGTCAGTTTGAGCCACAAGGTCAGTGGTTCAAACTCACCATTGGCTCCTCGGAAACCCTGTACAGGGTCTGTATGAGTCAGAACCAACTTGACAGCACTAACAACAACAAGTAAAATTCTTAAAATTGGATAAAGCTGCATGTGTTCTAGATCGTTAGGAGCTTGACTTAAGTGCCTACATTTTCTTTTGATCTAGTAGGCAGGTCGTTGCCAGCAGTCCAGGCCTAAAACCTCAGTTGACCTAGTGAGGTTGATAGGAGGTTTGAAAGTTCACATCATGATCCTCCCTCATTTTTTGAGGCAACAGTGAAGGTTTGGCATCTTCTCATATGCATCAGACTTCATCATCACGTTGACTACCATAGGTGGTGAGGAGCAGGACACAGGCTTTAGTAGATAATACAGCACAGGTTATGAGTTGCTTTTGTCTTCATCAATTGTCCTGTGATAACGGTGAAAGTGATGTTTCCCTATAGCTATCTATGTCTGGCCAGAATATCTCTGTATATAAGATTTAGTATTGGGGAGACATAAAAACAAATAGAAGGAAAATGGAAATGAAGAAATTGCTATGCTTTGGTTCCCTTAAAAAGTTTTACTAACTATCTTGACATTCCATAACAAATATGTGATAGATGTTTCTCAGTCCTGTCTATTACTCCTCTTTATTTTTCAAGAGTACCTTCATTCTTATCTTCCCTGTATCCCAATGTAACTCTTTCTTATCCATTCTTTTTGGTGAACATTGAGTAAATTAATGAATTTTCTGAGTTTGTTTTCTGAATTCAAGTTTTAAAATGGATGGTTGCTGGAGGCAGGTTATCTCAAATGTCAACTGGTACCAACAGATGGGTACTCTTGGCTGAGAGTGAGTGATTTGCGACCCTCAGAGATAGTCAGTATTATTTGGCCCTTTTTGAAAATGTCATGGCTTTGTAGAATATTTAACATTTAAGATAATTAACAAATGCACAATGCAAAGTAGACCTTGTTTAAAAATTCTGCACCAAAGTTGGGACCATTAAAGGATCTTGTGTATTTGAATGCTGTCAACATTCTACATTCTAGTTCAAAGTGCCCAATATGATGCTTATGTGATGGGTTAGATGTGTAATACTGATGTGTTATATTATATATGTGCCTTTCCATTTAGAAAATGCCACCAGATACACAATATTCTTTTGAGTATTATTGTTATCAAAATACTGTGTGATAAATAAGGTAAAAACATCATTACTTGGATTTTGTAAATACAGGAAATTAGCCTCAGAGAAATTTGTGGGTTATATTCAGATTCAGATTCAACTGTTTACTGAGCATCTACTGGTCCTTGAGCAATTTACATATATTATCCTCTAGTTCTTCATATATTATCCTCTAGTTTTTCTTCCAAATGACTTCATAGAATAGGTTCTTTAATTTGCTTTGAGTAGTTAAAGTTCAGACTCAATAAAACATTACTATATCATGTTCCTGGTGTTGCACTATGGGTTAATGCACTGGACTGCAAGGTTGGTTTGAAACACAGGTCAGCAGTTCAAGCTCACCAGCTGCTCCTCAGAAACCCGATACATGGTTACTATGAATCAGAATAGACTTGAGAACACTTAACAACAACAACAACAACAACATGGTAACACTGATGCTGGGGAGGAAGACAAAAGTTCAAACTATGCAAATGTTGTCCCATGTGAAAGAACCTTTATCCCAGCCCCATACCTTAACCAAACCAAACCAAACTCGCAGCCATCACATTGATTCCAAATCATAGTGACCCTATAGAACATAACAGAAAGGCTTGATAGGATTTCCAAAGCTGCAAATCTTTAGGCCCACACTGCTACATCTTTCTACCATGGAGCTGCTTATAGGTTTGAATGGTTCATCCTTCAATTATCAGCCAAGTACTTTAACCACTGAGTTACTAGGGTTTTCCCCATTTCCTAACCTTCATAAAACCCCAATGCTGCCACCATTCCCTGCTCTCTCATAAGTCACTTTTAAACTTGCTTGGTAGTCTGCCCTTCTACCTCTAGAAAGCGGCATTCAAATGAAGGACTCTGTGTGTGTGTGTGTGTGTGTGTGTGCATTACAGGGTGTTAGAAGTTAGCATTAGAGCTACGGATGAAACTGAAAAGGAATTTGTTTTTCAAGCATAAGCAAATCTCTATTAGCCTTCCCTAAGAAAAAATGACTGGAAATATGTGATGACTAATGGTTGAATTCTGTAATAGTTTGTAAAGTTTTGTAAGGTCCTTGATAGGTGTTCCAAAGACAGGTATAATGAGAATTGATATTTCACAAGTTTCTGCCTGTATATAATCAAATTGTAGCCTTCAGATACATAAAAGGTAACCCTCAAAACAATTTCTAGATATGTTCCCTGAAGAAATAGATTGGAAAATAAAATACTAGCTGAATTTTCTCTCCCTGCTGGTTCAGAAAAAGCTTAATTAAGATGTGTTACCTTTGATAAGCTTTCCTCAGAGTTTCAATGGAGTTGGATGGGGATTCCCAGAGCCTTGCTTAGCTTCATCTTTTCTGTATTACCCCCACCCCCAGATCCCATCAGAGCATTGTCCTGAGACCCTGTGGTCACTAATAATTCCAACAGCATTGTCTATCCAGCAGAAACATACAACAGACAGTGAGAACTCACCAAGATGAGGACATTCTCTGAGGATTTCTACTTCATCAAGCTGGAGGGGAACTGCTCTATAGGGAAGGTTCATGGGGATGATAGTGCAAATGGTTAACACACAGCCAAAAACTAACAGAGAGGTTAGTAGTTGGAATTCATCAAAAGAACCCGGCAATCTATTTCCAAAGGTTACAACCATTGAAAGCCCTACAGCATGCGGTTCTACTCTGACACAGATGCGGTCGCCATGAGTCAGATATGACTCTGCAGCAACAGATTTGTTTGTTTTTCTTTTCTCTTCTTTTTGGTTTGGCTGTGGGGAGCACGGAGGACATCAGTAGTAAGAAATGTATGAGAAATGAAGGCGAAAGTCATAAAATACTATCCTTTTTTCCAACGTTTCCATTGAAAAACATTCCACAGGTGACAAGATTGATGATCATGACACATGTCTTTTGAACATATATTTTATGCTTTCTAGTAGAATTTACAACTTATTACTTTTAAAATGGAGCTGCACAACTCATCTGTCAGTGTATTGTACTGCATTGTTGGCTTGAGTGGTGCTGTGATGCTGGAAGCTATGCCACGGGTATTTCAAATTCTAGCAGGGTACATCGATGGTGGACAGGTTTCAGTTGAGCTGAGAGACTAAGACAAACTGAGAAGAAAGACAGGTGGCCTACTTGTAAATTTTTAGCCACTGAAAATCTTATGAATAGCAGTGGCACACTGGCAGCACCAGAATATTAAACATTGAAACATGATGATTAGCTCCAGAATATTTTCAGGTATAGACCTGGAAATTAAGACCTTAAGATTGTGACGCACTCAAAATACGACTGGGGAAGAACTGCCTCTTCAAAATAGAGTTGACCATGATGATGCAAATCGAGTAAACCTATCAGGACCTTCATTTGCCTATGGGACACAGCTGAAAATGAGGAGAAACCACTGTAAATATCCATTAATAATAAGAACATGGAATGTACAATGTATGAGTTTAGGAAAATTGTAAGCTGTCAAAACTGAAACAAAAGTCATAAAGATCCATACGCCAGGAATTAGTGAGCTGAAATGGAATGGCATTAGCCATTTTGAATCTGAAAATCATATGGTTTACTATATTGGAATGACAAATTGAAGAGGAATGAGACTATATTCATCATCAAAAAGGACATTTCAAGACTTATCTTGAAGTATAATGCTGCCTGTGACAGGATCATACATCTACAAGGAAGACCAATTAATGCCAATATTATTCAAATTTGCATATCAATCAGTAAAGCAGTGATGATGAAATGGAAGAATTCTACTAACTACTTCCACTCAGAAATAGATTAAGAATGTTATCAAGGTGCATTGATAATTACTTGTGATTAGAATACAAAAGTAGGAAACAAAGAGGAAGGATCGATCAGTCATTAGAAAATATGATCTTGGTGAAAAAAAAAAACAACAACAGATGATGCTATAAATCACATAATAGAATTTTGCAAAACCAATGACTTGTTCATTTCAAACACCCTTTTCTAAACAAGATAGAAGATACACATGAGCCTCACCAAAAGGACTACACAGGATTCAAATCGACTACATCTGTGGGAAGAGACAGAAGAAAAGTTCCACATCATCAGCCAAAACAAGGCCAAGGACAGACTGTGGAACAGACCAACAATTGCTCATATGCAAATTCAGGATGAAGGTGAGGGAAATTAAACAAGTTCACAAGACCCAAAATTTGACTTTGAACATATCCCACCTGAATTTAGAGATCATCAAAAGAACAAATTTCATACCTTAGGTACTTATAACCTAAGATCAGAAGAGTTGTGGGATGACATCAAGAACATAAGTGAAAAAAGCAAAAGGTTATTAAGAAGACAGGAATGAAGGAAACTTTCCTGTCAGAAGAAACACAAACTTGCTCTGTAGTGCAGAGCTGCTAAAGCAAATAGAATAATAGGGGAGGTAAAAAAACTGAACTGAAAATTTCAAAGGGATCTCAAGAAGGTAAAGTCATGTTGTATTCTTTCATCATAGTTAATTCAATCTGTATACTGAGCAAATAATCTTAAGAAGTTTAACTATCTGAAGAAGAATGTGGCATAAGGACTGGAATATATGTTAGGAATACATGATATGAAGAAGACATAATCTACCCTGCTGAAAATAAAGAGAACTTGCAGCACTTTGATGAATATCAAAGAATATAGCCATTAGTATGGATTACAACTCAATGTAAAGAAATTGAAAGTCTTTGCAACTGAACCAGTAAACAACATCATGATGAACTGAAAAGACTGAAGTTGTCCAGATTTCATTTCACTTGGATCCACAATTAGTACTCAGGAGAGTGGCAGTCAAGAAACCAAATGATGATGACACAAGACCTCTTTAAAGTGCTAAAACTAAAATTGTTACTTTGAAGATTAAAGTGTGATCCACTCAAACAATGGTATTTTCAATCACAATATATGCATGAGAAAGCTTGACAGTAAATTAGGAAGACTGAAAAAGAATTGATGCATTTGAATTATGGTATAAGTGAAAAATATTGAAAGTACCATGGACTGTCAGAAAAGCAACTAAATCTGTGTTAGAAGAAGTATAACCAGAGTGCTGTCAGATGATGAGGAGAAGCGAGGATGAGGAAACTTTTTCTCATGTACTTCAGACATGTTATCAAGTAGGACCGGTCCCTGGAAAAGACCATCATGCTTGGTGAAGTAGAGAGTCAGGAAAAAAAAGACCCCACCCCAAAGAGATGTGTTGACACAGTGGCAGCAACAATAGACTTAAATGTAACAATTGTAAGGATGGCACAGGACTAGGCAGTGTTTTGTTCTGTTGTGCATAAGGTCTTTATGAATTGGAGACAAATTGACAGCATCTAACACAAGAATGACAAGTAATTGATCTCTGCTAGTGACTTCAGTGTATGCTGAACAAAGAATACGAGAAGCTGGGTTCTATGAAGGAAAACGTGGCATCAGGATTGGAGGAAGACTCATTAACAACCTGAGATATGCAGATGATACAACCTTGATTGCTGAAAGTGAAGAGGACTTGAAACATTTACTGATGAAGATCAAAGAGCACAGCCTTCGATATAGATTATATCTCAATGTCAAGAAAACAAAAATCCTCACCACTGGACCAATAAACAACATTCGTATCAACGGAGAAAAGATTGAAGTTGTCAAGGACTTCATTCTTCTTGGATCAACTATCAACACTCGCGGAAGCAGCAGTCAAGAGATCAAACGACATATTGCATTGGGCAAATCTGCTGCACAGGAACTTTTTAAAGTATTGAAGGTCAGCTTGAGGACTAAGGTGCACCTGACCCAAGCCATGGTATTTTCAATAACCTCATATGGATGTGAAAGCTGGACGGTGAATAAAGAAGATCATAGAAGAATTGATGCCTTTGAGTTGTGGTGTTGGAGGAGAATACTGAAAGTGCCATGGACTGCCAAAAGAACCAATAGATCTGTTTTGGAAGAAGTGCAGCCAGAGTGCTCCTTGGAGGCCAGGATGGCTAAGCTTCGTCTCTCATACTTTGGACATATTGTCCGGAGGAAACAGTCGCTGGAGAAGGATGTCATGCTGGGTAAGGTGGAGGGTCAGAGGAAAAGAGGAAGACCCCTAACAAGATGGATTGGCCAGGTGGCATCATTGATGGCGTCAAGTGTGGCAGCGGTAGTGAGGTTGGCCCAGGATCGGACATTGTTTCGTTCTGCTGTGCATGGGGTCGCTATGAGTCGGTTCTGACTCGATGGCACCTGACAACAACAACAACAAGTGACTTCAGAAATGTCCTCAAAAAGAACATTGATTTTAGGAACAGTCCTAGATCCATTTTATTACAGTATTTGATGCTCCTTTTTAAAAATAAAATGTCAGATTGCTTCCATTTGACTATTCCACATAAAAGGTGCTGAAAAGCTATTGAGTCAATTTCAACACATAGCAACATCATGGGACAGAGTAGAACTGTCCTATAGGGTTGTGTAGCCTGCAATCCTTTGAGGGGCAGACTGCAATGAACTAAAAAAGACTTTGTAACTTGTGGAGATAAATATTAAACATAAATCCTAAATTATTAGTGTTTAAGATGGACTACTGGTGTGGTGCTGTAGGATCAACACTGGACTACAAACCACAAGTCAGCAGTTCAAATCCACTATCTGCTCCTTGAAAATCTATACAGGATCACTATGAGTAGGAACGGACTCAAAGCTTAACGTACTTAACAACAGCAAGATTCCCATCGGATCTTTAAATTATCAAAAATCAATGAGGTACCAAATGCACAAAAAACTCACTTAGCTTGAAAAATTCAGGGTGGTTGGGAATGAAGTAGAGAAAAGAAACACGTATAGCAACTCTTGTTCATAATGGAAACAAACACACAAATCTAACTTTTGACATTTAAGGCATCAAAGTGAGGTTGGTTCAAATCAACTTTATTTTGAGAGGTCCAACCAGTCAAACACACAACAACAAATCAATTAGTTAAGTGATTAAACTCTAAGAAACAGGCTGATTTTTTAATTTGAGGGGTCAAATGTAGGGAAAGAGGCCTACTTTGACACAGCAGGATAAGCACTTGACTGCAAGGTTGGTTTGAACCGCAAAGTTGGTGGTTCAAATTCTCCAGCCGCTCCTTGAAAATACTATAGGGTCACTATGAGTCAGAATCAGTTGGAGGGCACTTAACAACAGCAACATTATAGGAAGACCAAAATGAACTTCAGAAAGCTCAGATACCCACCGCTATGGGAGTAGATTTCAAGTCACAGTGATCCTATATAGAGTTTCTGAGACTATAAGTCTTTACGGGAGCAGGGAACCTCATCTTTTCGTCCAGAGTGGCTGGTGGGTTAGCAGCATAATGTTCCACCCACAGCACCACCATAGCTCCTTAAACATCAGAGAAATGTGTCATTTTCCAGGCTACATTTGAAATAGAACCCTAGGCCTCTTCACTTGAAGCACTTTTGCCCCAGGACTGTACATACTCAAGATATTCTCACTTATGTATAAAGTAACAGTGTCTAGAGATGTGAAATTCACAAGACCCAGGACCCAGTGCAGGAATTCAAGTTTGCTTACCATGTGTAAAGAAGTTCCTTTGCACATTGGAAAATTTTTAAGCAGCAAGGAGATAATTGCTTTTCTTAGCTAATATTGGTATTCACTGCCTCAGAAAACTAGGACCATGTCTTCCCAGGAGATTTGTGTTTATTTGCCCCAGGGGATAATGAGACACTTGCCTGGTGACCTGTGTCTGAGACCAGATGGCAAATGGATGCAGCTCTTTCACGTGGTTGCCTCTCTCTGTGCATCTGGCTGACCTCCATGAAATCCACAATGAGTGTTTCAAGCTCCACTTTCCATGCCCCTGAAAGACAAGTCCCCAGTCTAACTACCTCAGCTGTTTGGGTAAACTCCAGACAACTTCATAGGTATATAATCTTTTCACAATCTTGCTCTAAGGGAACTTTCCAGAAAGCATTTTTATATCTTCTTTGTTAGCCATAATGGTTATATACAAAACATTTTAAAGAGTAGTGTTTTAAAGCACCATCTGTGTACTTAACTCTGGAATTATGCCTTTCTCTACTTCTCAGTGGATCCCAGACAAATGTTTCAATACATATGCATTTATGATTTTTCATTTATTAAACAAAATATTGCTATTATAAAGAAATGTGGAAACAAATTAGAAAAATAAAAACACATATATAATGTTATCTAAAAAAAGAATTAAAAAGTGTGTCTTTAATTATTAATAATAATAAAAAAAACCCAACCACATTGGGCTGCCTCACACTTGGATTCAATGATAGACTCCCAAATTCAACTTTGAACTTCCAAGCCCTCATTTTATTTACTTCTTTCCTTTTCAGCAGATTTTGGTGTGAGTCCCACTTGTACTGAACTTCTGGATAAAGCTCTGCATGGTGAATAAACCAAAAGCTCAGACTTAGTTAAAAATAGAGTCATCACATTTCTTCAGGTGATGTCAGTACCAGGTGAAAAAAAGACAAATAACAACCACTTTAGGCTTAAACGTATCCTAAGTCTATAATTTGTGAA
>NW_006408579.1:6592164-6599391 GCF_000296735.1 Chrysochloris asiatica
TCTTTTGGAAGCCCATGGCACTTCCAATATTCTCCTCCAACACCATAACTCAAAAGCATCAGTTCTTCTACAGTCTTCCTTATTCATTGTCCAGCTTTCACTTGCATATGAGGTTATTGAAAATACCATGGCTTGGGTGAGTTCACCTTAGTCTTCAAGCTGACATCTTTGCTCTTCAACACTAGCAACCCTAAAAGGATAGAACTGCTCCACATTATTTTTCAAAACTAAAAATCTTTACAGAAGCAGATAGTCACATCTTTATCCCACAGAGAAGCTGGAGGGTTTAAATACCAACCTTTTGGCTAGCAGTGAGACACTTGACCACTGCGCCACCAATGTTCTTTTCTTTGATTTATAAGAAAGATACATCTTGTGAGATAATTATCTCATAATCCAAACATTCAAGGAAATGTTCTGTGTATGTTAGGAGGCCTGACAGAATCAAAAGTTAATAGAAACAGGACTGGCAGACCTGGTGACCACTTCTAAAAGGTCACAGCCTTGAAAACTCTCTGGAGCTGTTCTAATTTGCACACATGGGGTCACCATGAAATCCACTTAGATTTCAACTAACAAGGACAGCAGAAACAGACCCAGAAGCAGATGGGGGAACTAGCAGAACAAACTAGGAAAAAGACAAGTTTTGGAAATAGAATGAACTGAGATCATCAAATCCTGACTGCATTGTTTTCTAGTTGAAGAATCTTGAGCATGTCACATAACCTTTGAGAATATTACTTAACCTTTCAGAGGCTTGGGTTTGTCATCTATGGCAAATAATGCCAGTTTTCACTGTCATTTTTGAGGCTAAATGGTCATTGTCTTAAATGTTCATTAAACATTTGATATTATTGTTGATAACTCTAAAAGTAAGTCTTACATATAATTCTGAAATATTTATTACAAATCAAATCCAACAATTATCACAAAAGAAAACATCCTTCCATAGCTTTTTCTTTTGGCATGCAAATGGACAGCAAAATCTCCTCTAAATACAGACTTTTAGAATAAATTGTTCAAATTAACTTTATAAAATCATTGACATAGCAGTTAATTTTCTTTTTTCATATGGAAACAACATTTATATTTAACTTATTTTTCAAACTGCTATTCTAAAAGCCAGGGCAAGTCAAGAATTAGTTCATCTGCAAAGTGGGCACTGAGTCACATTTTGAGGCAAGTGAACAGAATGTTAGATTTCATAACCAAAGCTGTGAATCCTTGAGCCTTATCGCTAAACTAGAGTCCTGTTGTTGTTGTTGTTAACTACTGCAGAGTTGGTTCTGACTCATAGTGACCCTGCACAGGGTTTCCGAGGCTGTAAATCTTTATGGGAGCAGGAAGCCTCATCTTTCTCCTGTGGAACCGCTGGTAGTTTTGAACTGCTGACCTTGAGGTTGGCAGCCCGACTTGTAACCACTATGCTGGTGGTACAAAAGATTAACATTGTTGCTTGCTAACCTAATGGGTGTAAACTGAAAGTACCCTGAAGTGACTCAGAAGAAAAGCCTGGGAATATTTGTTGTTGTCATTGTTAAGTGCCAGGGAGTCAGTTCGGACTCACAGCGACCCTGGATAGAGTTTCTGAGGAGAAGCTGGTGGGTTTGAACTGCTAACTTTCTAGTTAACGGTCCAGTGCTTATTCTTCAGATATGCTTCTGAAAAATCAACCATTGAAAACCCTGTTGAAGACAGTCTGTCTAAGACACATGTAAGATCCACGTAAGTAAGAAATTCCTTGAAGACAATGGAAACTGTGTCTCCAAATTGTATTAGAAAAACAGTTTCACAACAAAAGCTGTTTTCCCCCCTCTGAAATGATCTGGACAAACCCTCTCTAATAGAAGTCAGACCCAAACATGCTCATAAACTCAGGCACCCTTTCCTGTCCTTTCCATCCCCTCTCCTTTCTTCCTTGACCTCACGGAAGAATCCTGCCACATGGAATCCAGAGGAAAAGTAGTGACTGTGTAAAGAGAGTTGTAAACATAAATGATCCCGGTGGGTAATAGGTTGGAAATTGCTGTGTTCCTTCGTAACTGTATATAATTACAAGTACCCTGGATTCCACCGGGTTCTGTGCAATTATCCCTCTTATTTCCAGAATAAAAGGGAAGGATTACAACAATGTTGCTACAATTCAGTCTGGTAAAAGAAAGGGATCTTACCAGAAAGATAGCAGTACTTCTGAATATTTTTCTTAGTGCTCATTCCTCATTGGGAGTGTGTATTTATGTCTTAAAGCATACAAATCTATGTGATTAAATTCATGTAGGTACAATACATCACTATTATTGTAAGGCTACTGCAGGGTTCCTTAGCAAGTTAAAATAATAATAAAAAAAGAAAGAAAAAGAAAAGAAAGAAAGGAGGAGGGGGGCAAGTAATGAATGATATCACTGCATTGTAGCAGTGGGCAGGTTACCATATATTTTGGAAGTAATTAAAGAAGATTCAGTGATACTTCCCAACCTAATGAGTGATTCTGCCACAGTCTCACAGCAGGGAGGCCCCCGTGTGTTACTGTGCATTTCCATAGTATTTATGGGGGTAATGAGTGTTATTGCTGTGGTGTAACAGCAGGGTGCACTGCTCACTGTTTCCCAAGAGCTCCGTCTTAATTAGAAGGCAAAACGTGATTGCTGTTTTTCTAGATACCAATCATGATCTATTCCTATATTGTTCCATAATAATTATCAAATGACATAGTGCTATTGCCCAGGTTATTTACTTTGGAAAAGCAAGGCATATTTTTTAGAAATTTAATTAATTGATTTATTTTTGGCTCTGGGGGTTTAATGACCTTGATTCTAACTTGGTTATAGAATATATAATTACAAAATTGTTATTGACTTGAAATCACTGGCTCATATACTATCTCTGGCCTTACTACTTCTGCTGGGTGTTGGCAGTGAGGTTGTGGTAGTTTTGGCAAGCAGAAGACTAAATCAGGGCCGTCACATGAAGACATCCTTTAGAATATTCTTTACCAGTTACATTTGAAGAGTCTGTATCTACACACCCCCTCCTTAGTTTCTAAGTGTCTAGTTTCTAGTGACAGTATCCCTATTAAGAGGACATTAGTCAGCTTCAAATTGATTAATATTTTGACTGGGACTTAACATAATATAACTATAGTGAATTGTCTTGCTATTAAATATTTTGACCTGTTGGCCTCATCGATGACTAAAATGTCCCATGGAACTAAGGTTTACACTTTTGAATCTATGACTGTCTCTCTTCTTGATTTTAATCTGGGAAAATGTGTTCTACATACACATAAGAGAAGTTCTTTGGGAACTAGTAAGTCTTTCTGTAGCCTGTGGTCCTGACTTTACTATTACAGAGCCACATGTATTGATCCTAAAATATCATGTTAAATCCTAACATTACCATTTATGAGAGTTCATACATGGGGATCTGTGGGCAAATTTCTTAACTTCTCTGTTAAAATTTCCTCCTTTGTAAATGGGGAAAATGATAGTATCTAGTCATAAGATTGTTAAAAGCGTAAATGAATATATGTCATTGTTGCTGCTGTTAAGTGCCATTGAGTTGGTACCAATTCATAGTGAGCCTATGCACAACAGAATGAAACATTACCAAGTCCTCAGCCAACCAATCATTGCTACCTTTGAACTCATTGCTACTGCCACTGTGCCAATCCATCTCGTTGGGGGGGTCTTCCTCTTTTTCTCCAACCCTTCATGTTATCTTTTTTACCAAACATGATATCCTTCTCCAAAGATTGGTCCCTTCTTATGACATGTCTGAAGTATGCATTTCTTCCTAAACAAATTGGTTTGTTCTTTTGGCAGTCCATGGTACTCTTAATATTCTCCTCTAACATCATAATTGAAATGCATCAATTCTTCTTTGGTCTTCCTTATTCACTGTCCAACTTTCACATGCAAATGAGGTTATTGAAAATATCATTACTTGGGTCAGGCTCACCTTAGCCAGCAAACAGACATATTTGTTCTTGAACATTTTAAAGAGATCAAGGAGCTCTGGTGGTTTAGTGGTTTCAAATTGGGCTGCGAAACTTAAGGTCAGCAGTTTGAAATTACCAGGGGTTCCATGAGGGAAAGATGAGGCTTTCTGCTCCCATAAAGATTTACAGCCTTGCAAACCCTGTACAGGGACGCTATGGGTGAGAACCGACTCGACAGCACTTAACAACAACAACAATCTGCAGCAGATTAGCCTCATGCAATATGTTGTTTGATTTCTTGACTGCTGCTTCCATGAGTGTTGATGGTCGATCTGAGCAAAATGAAGTCTTTGAGAACGTCACCCTTTTCTCCATTTTTATGGTTGTTGTTTATTGGTCCAATGGTGAAGATTTTTGTTTTCTTTACATTGAGTTGCAACCCATACTGAAAGCGATGGTCTTTGAACTTCATCAGTAAGTATTTTAAGTTCTTTTCACTTTCAGCAAGCAAAGTTGTCTCATTTTCATATTGCAGGTTGTTAATGAGTCTTTCTCAAATCCTGATTCTTTCTCAAATCCTGATGATGTTTTTCTTCATATAATCCAGCTTCTCAGATTACATGCTCAGGCTACAGATTGAGTAAATATGGTAAAATAATACAAACCTAGGTTATACCTTTCCTAATTTTAAACCATTCAGTGTTCCTTTGTTCTGTTTGACAACTGCCTCTTGGTCTACATACAGGTTCCTCATGAGCAAAATTAAGTGTTCCAGAATACTAATTCTCTGCAGTGTTATCCATAGCTTGTCATGACCCACACAATTGTAAGCCTTTGCATAGTCAATAAAGCACAAGTAAACATCTTTCTGGTATTCTCTGCTTTTATTCAAGATCCATCTGACTAAGCCATGATATCCCTCATTCCACTTTCTCATCTGAATCTGTCTTAAACGTCTGGCAGTTCTCTGTCAATGTATGTTTGCAGTCATTTTTAAACTTATCTTTAGCAAAATTTTACTTGCATGAGATATTAATGATATTGTCAGATGACTTCCACATTCTGTTGGGTCACCTATCTTTGGAATGGGCACAAATATAGATCTCTTCCAGTCAGTTGTTCAAGAAGCTGTCTTACAAATTTCTTGGCATAGATGAGTGAGTGCCTGCAGTGTGGCCTTAGTTTGTTGCAAGATTTAAATTTGTATTCCATCAATTCCAGGAGACTTGTTTTTTGCTAATGCCTTCAATGCACCTTGGACATCTTATACTTCAGTACCATTGACTCTTGATCATGTGCAAACTCTTGAAATGTCTTAACATCAACCATTTCTCTTTTGCACAGTGGCCGTGTTTTCCTTCCATCTTCTTTTGATGTTTTCTGTGTCATTCAATATTTTGTCCATAGAAAACTTCAATATTGCAAGTCGAGACTTGATTTTTGTCTTCAGTTCCCTCAGCTTGAGAAATGCTGAGCATGTTCTTCCCTTTTGGGTTTTAACTCTAGACCTTTGCACATTTCATTATAATATTTGTCTTCTTGAGCTGACCTTTGAAATTTTCTATTTAGCTCTTTTAACGTCTCATGTGTTCCACTTGCCTTAACATCTCTATGCAGGAGAGCAATTTTCAGAGTCTTTTGTGACATCCATTTTGGTCTTTTCCTACTTTCTTGTTTTCTTATTGGCCTTTTACTTTCTTCCTGTATGATGTTCTTCATGTCAACCTACATCTCTTTTGGTCTTCAGTCTTTACTGTCTAAAGCATCAAATCTGTTCTTCAGTGATCTCTAAAATCAGGTGGAATATGATTAAGGTCATAATTTGGCTCTCGTGGAGTTATTTTTTAATTTTCTTCAGCTTCAACTTGAAATTGCATATCAGCAATTGATTGTCTATTTCACAGGATGCTCTTGGCCTTGTTTCAGCTGATGATACCGAGTTTTTCCACTATCTCTTTCACATCTGTTTTCTGTGTATTCCATCTGATGAAGTCTATGTGTATAGGTATCTTTTATGTTGTTTAAAAAGGCATTTGCAGTGAAGAAACCATTGGTCTTGCAAAATTATATCATGCAATCTCCAGGATCATTTCTATCATCAAGGCCATACTTTCCAACAACTGATCCTTCCTTTTTGTTTCCTACATTTGCATTCCAATTGCCAGTATATGTCGATACATCTTGATTGAATGATCAATTTTAGATTGGAGAATTTGGTAGAATTCTTCAATTTCATCATTACTGGCTAAGTGGTTGGTGCGTAAATTTGAATAATCATTGTATTAACTGGCATTCCTTGTAGATGTATTGATATGATCCTATCACAGATAGCATTGTATGCCAAGACAGATCTTGATATGTTCTTTTTGATGGTGAATGCAATGCCATTACTCTTCAATTTGCCATCCCTGGCACAGTAAACCATGTGATTTTCAGACTCAAAATGGCCAACAGCAATCCATTTAGCTGTCTAATGCCTAGGATAAGACTTCTGGTGTGGCACTGTAGGATCAACAATAGACTGAGAACCTCAAGATCGGCAGTTTATATCCACCAGCTGCTCCTTGTAAACAATATACAGAGTCACTATGAGTCAGAACCGACTATACAGCAGTTAACTACAACAACAACAATGCCAAGGATATCGATGTTTATGCGTTCCATTGCATTTTTGACAATTAACAATTTTCATAGATTCATATACCTTTCATTACATGTTCCAATTATTAATGGATGTGTACAACTGTTTCTTTTCATTTTGAGTTGTGTCCCATCAGCAAATGAAGGTTCTGACGGCTTAACTCCATTTGCATCATCATGGTCAACTCTACTTTGAGGAGGCAACTCTTCCCCAGTCTCATTTTTACTGTCTTCCAACCTGAGCGATTCATCTTCTGGTGCTATTTCTGACAACAGTCTGCTGTTCTTCATCAGGTTTCAATAGTGAATATTTCGGTGTTGTTAGTGTTCCAGTGGTATTCATAAGGTTTTCAGTGATGAAATATTCAGAAGTGGTCTGTCTCTCCTTCTTCCTAATCTGTCTATGTCTGGAAGCTCAGCTGAAACCTGTCCACTATGGGTGACCCTGCTAGTATTTAAAATACCAGTGGCATAGCTTCCAGAATCACAGCAACATGCAACCCACCACAGTATGATAAACTGACAGAGGAGTGGTGGGAATCTAGGTTAAATGCTTGTCAAAATGCCTACATAAAATAATGTTATCATTAAATGTGAGATTTAATTATTGTTCAACTCATTGAATCTAAATACAAAGTAAAGCATTATTC
>NW_006408579.1:6600087-6605278 GCF_000296735.1 Chrysochloris asiatica
AAAAAAAATTCATGGAAAAATTAAATTGAATGATAATTGAATATTTCCATGAAATTTATGAAGGCCCCTTGTATTTAGGGCTATCTTTACATAGGGCTATCTCCACTAGCCTGCAAAACTCTGACCTGAAATATCTCATTTCCTTAGTTTTCCATTTTACTCTCTCCACATGACAGGCAATAAATCTGAATTCTGGCTGTGGTAGAAATAAGAGAAAAAAGAATCTCAGTATGATCAAATAAAAACAAAGAAAAATCCATCTCCCAGTTGAACTGGTGTTTACAACATTCCATGTGGAATTCAAATCAGCAAATGAGAGAGGCATTATGAGGTAAAATCAGTGAAGTTTGCAACATGTTCTTCCCTAAGAAGCGATGTGAAAGAAGCTGAAGTATCTCTCACTTTTAGGGTTTTTCTGAAGAAAAAAACTAAGAAATGTTTTAACTTCACTGCTTGTTCAGATTCCTCTATATACTATTTAGTACCCCTATAAATGTCTCCACTTGAAACTGCTTTCCACTTTTAAAGATCTTGGGACTAAAATAATTTCCCCATTACTACACAACATGGAGAAACTCAGAAAATGAACCTCTCAGATCAGAGGTTGGAGCCTTTACTCAATTTCTGTGAATAAACTGCTGCAGTTACTAATGTAGAAAGTAAAATCAAGAGAAAGAATCTTCAACATTATTGGTTCTAAACAATGCTAGCTCTTAGGCATTTGATTGAAAATCTACAACTTGTGTAGAATTGAGGTACCTGAAGAACGACTGTGAATTTTCCTGCAATTAGTGTTACAGCTTCCTAGATGAAGAAGCCAACACTGACAGCAAACAGCACAGGAACAGAATTATCAAGGGGTCCAGAGAGATTAGACACTGCCAGGAACTTGGTAGGTCATAAAGTTAGTAAGCTCTAGGCATTTTTCCTTTTAACAAGCCACAAGGTCAATAATTCAAACCTACCAGCTGCTCCTTGAAAACCCTATACAGGGTAGCTATGAGTCGGAACTGACTCGATGACATTTGACAACAGCAACAACAACACATATATGTAGATGAAACCTATAGATATGTTGTGGGTGGATGAAAACCACAACACAGATGTTGTGCAGTATAGCTATAATAACATTTACACTGCTTTCTAAATCAGATCCATCTATAATTCTAGAGTCTGTACTCCTATAGTGTGAATTGTTGTTGTTGTTATGTGCCATCGAGTCGGTTCCGACCCATAGCGACCCTGTATAGGGTTTCCGAGGGTGTAAATCTTTACGGGAGTAGAAAGCCTCATCTTTCTCCTGCGGTACAGCTGGTAGTTTCGAACCGCTGACCTTAAGGTTCGCAGCCCGATTCGTAACCACTATGCTACCAGAGCTCCTTATAGTGTGAATTAGGCCTTTATAAATTAGTCTTTATAAATTTCTGAATAAAGTAGAAAATCAAACACACTAAGACAATAATAGAGTGATTCCAAGGTTAGCAGTACAAACCTACCAGCCATTCTTGGAAACATGCCACTATTAGTTAGAACCAACTTGAGAACACACAACAACATCAACAGCAAGGTGGGTCATACAATTATGTGAGCATGAATGTACTAGAAGCTTGGCAGTTTGAACCCTTCTAGAGGCAATTTGGAACAAAGGACTGACAATCAGTGACAAAAAGTCACAACCCTAAAAACACTGTGGAGTATGGTTATAGTATGCCACACTTGGCATTGCCATGAGTTCGAATCAACTTGACAGCAACTGCAAGTTTAGAACTGCACACAAAGAATCTTACACAGTGGGTAATCCCACTGAAGAATTGTTTCCTTAGGTGGCTTATTCCTTGTCTAGGTAGACCACTCAGTACTTGTGACCTGCAAATCTAATCCCTGCCGACACTATGTCTTCTATCATTTCACCATGGCATGCCCGTCCATCTTTGTGAGCACAATTTTTTATTAATCAGCGAAATGTTGGGCCTTTGAAATTGAAATGGATTTCAGTCTTCTTTATATATTAATTATTGATAAATGGAGCCTGGGAGACAAGGAAGAAGACTGGCATGATTAAAGAGAGATAGTTTTTAATTTTATGTCTTTTACAGTGACAGAGAAATTTAGTTTAATAGGAGTAATTTTTCAAAGGAGAAGCAATCATGAGGGAGGGTGTACAGAAAATGGACAAAGCATACTCAGAAAGAAAGAACTTGTAAGACACAGAGGATGCTTCCGTAGACAGTTCACAGAAGACTGTTTTTTTCTGTACTTCTACGGATATGAATTATAACCCTATATCAAATTGTTTTTGAAAGGGTTTCATTTCCAACTAAGCCAATTTCCCATTTTTACATGATTTCAGACTCCTTTAAATATTACAAAATTTCCACACAAAAAAATCTTTAAATATTCCAAAGATTTCTTTACATTGATTATATAATACTGATGATATATATCTTTATGTTGATTATATAATGCGCCAAATGTGTAAAAGAAAAATGAAAAAAAAATCCAAGTTGTAGAGTAGAAAAACTACCGAGAAAATGGGATTGCTGTTCTTATTGTTAAGTGCCATGGAGTTGGGTCTGACTCATAGCAACCCTGTACAGGGTTTCCAAGGAGTGACTGATAGGTTTGAACCACCAACCTTGCAGCTAGCAGTCCAGTGTTTATTCTACAACAAGCACCACATCAGGAGTCCCGGGTTAATGTCATAATTTATTAGTTTGCTTTGGGGAAATCATTTAACTTTCTATACTTTTAGATTCTCCATATAGAAAATAGAGATAGTATACCTTCAACCTGATTGATTTGTAGTTTCCGAGAATCAAATGAGTAGATTACTATTGTGAATAGTGTCTGAGGATACATTTAGCTCTAAAATCTAATCTTTTCTGATAATATAGAGACATTTAGAAAAACAAGTGGAGCTAGCATGGGTCAAATACCAATGATTTTATACCAAAGTATTTCATTTGTTATTCTCCAAACATGTATTTAATCCTATTTAACACCCCAAATATATATGAGCTCCAGATTTAAGCCATGGTATTTTCATTAGCCTCATGTGGATGTGAACATTGGTCAATCAAAAATAAAAATTGTGAAAGAATTGATACATTTGCATTATAGTGTTTGAGAAGAATACTAAAACTACCTAGACTGTTATTGTTGTTGTTGTTGTTAGGTGCCATCCAGTTGGTACTGATTCACAGTGACCTTATGCATAGCAGAACAAAACACTGCCTGATCCTGGGCCAACCTCACTATCATTGCCACACTTGAGCCCATTGATGCTGTCATTTTGCCAATCTATCTCGCTGGGGGCGTCTTCCTTGTTTTCCCTGACCCTCCACCTTACCAAACATGATATCCTTCTCCAGCGACTGGTCCCTCCTGACAATATGTCTGGACTATGAGAGACAAAGTTTGGCCATCCTGGCCTCCAAGGAGCACTCTGGCTGCACTTCTTCCAACACAGACTTATTGGTTCTTTTTGGCAGCCCATGGAACTTTCAATATTCTTCTCCAACACCATACTCAAAAGCATCAATTCTTCTACGGTCTTCCTTATCCACTGTCCAACTTTCGCATGCATGTGAGGTTATTGAAAATACCATGGCTTGGGTCAGGTGCACCTTAGTCTTCAAGCTGACATCTTTGCTCTTCAACACTTTCAAAAGGTCTTGTGCAGCAGATTTGCTTAATGCAATACATCATTTGATTTCTTGACTGCTGCTTCCATGAGTGTTGATAGTTGATCCAAGAAGAATGAAGTTGATAAGAATGTTATTTGTTGGCCCAGTGGTGAAGATTTTTGTTTTCTTTACATTGAGATGCAATCCATACCGAAGGCTATGCTCTTTAATCTTAGATTGCTATAAGAACAAATTAATCTGTATTGGAAGAAGAACAGCCAGAATGCTCCTTAGAAGCCAGGATGGCCAGACTCCGTTTCTCATACTTCAGACATGTTATCAGGAGGGACCAGTCCCTGAAGAAGGACATCATGCTTGGTAAAATGGAGGGTCAGCAAAAAAGAAGACCCCCAATGGCATGGATTGGTACAGTGGCCATAGCAATGGTCTTAAGCATAACAATAATTGTGAGGATGGCACAGGATCAGGCAGTTTTTCATTCTATTGCCACAGGGTCTCTGTGAGTTGGAACCAACTTGATGGCACCTAACAATAACAGGACTACGTTCCAGAGTCTAAACTGGATTTGGATATTAAAATAACAGCAAACCAACAATAATAATACTATAGTTTTAACCCTTAATGGTTTCAGTTCCATAGATTTCATTCAAGGTTGAATAATCTTCATTTTATGAGTGTTTATAACAGAGACTCTCCCTAGTTTATCACAATGAACCCTTTCCTGTTAGATTTTGAAAAGCTGAGCAGGAAGACAAAAGCTTTAAGATGGAGAACACAGAAGAAGGTAATAAAGAGAAGAGCATTTGTTCTTGCTTCTAAGAGTGAGAGCTCTATTAGTCTGAGCGCCACTTCACATCTGTGTCCTTCAAACCTGGCTATCTGATTGACAGAAAATAAAAGTTCACAAGCTACAGTCTGCCTTGCCTATTTTAGTGCTTATTTCTTAACTGGACTTCCATAATCATTTCCTAAAACCTTTTCATTATGTTCTTACTCTTCTCAAAAGCCTTTGATGGCTCTCACTGGCACACACTAACCCCTTCTTTCCCTTCTGTCTTCTTCCTTCTAATCTCTCTCCCTCTTCAATTTATTTTATGTTTGGTTGCTTCCTCAATAACATTGCTAGCTACCTTAGTGTGTGAGGCTTTCTTCCCACAATTATCCTCCCACTGTAGCTTGCATATAATTGGGAAGCAATACCTATTTCTGGATTGATGGTAACTTTTTGATTTAGTGCTTGACTTTACAATTTTATATTCCCTTCTAACTAATTTGTGTGTGCAAAGCTAGTCTCACAGTGGAATATATATATATGTTGTTAAGTGCTGTCAAATTGGTTCTGACCCATAGCAACCCTGTATAGGGTTTCCAAGTAGCAGCTGGTGAGCTTGAACCACTGATCTTGCAGTTTAAATGACGTTTCATTAACCTGGACTTCCAACAACAAGGTCAGCAGTACAAACCCACCAGCTGCAACTTGGAAACCCTATACAGGGTCACTATGAGTAGGAACTGACCCAACAGTACTTAACAACAACATATAT
>NW_006408579.1:6606572-6648182 GCF_000296735.1 Chrysochloris asiatica
AGAGAGAGAGAGAGAGAGAGAGAGAGAGAGAGAGAGAGTCCTGATGTGGTGCTGTGGGTTAATGCATCATATTGCAAGGCCATGTGAATTGCAAGGTCAGTAGTTCAAGCTCAACAACTGCTCCTCGGAAACCCTATAAAGGGTCGCTATGGATCAGAACCTACTTGATGGCACTTAACAACAATATGTATATATACTTCTTGTGTGGATTGGCACTAGCTGCTCCTCAGAAACCCTATACAGGGTTGCTATGAGTCATAACCGACTTGAAGACACTTAACAACAACAATATATATAACATGCTGTTTGAACTTTTATACACCCAAGGATTCTATCAACTCTAGATTTGATGGTAGGCTGTAAGTTTTATTGGCGGAAGGCCATCTTCCTTAGTGTGATGTTCACAGAAAGTACAGTCTCATTACATGGTATTCTCCTTTCATCTAGCAACTCAACATCTATGTGAACACACACACACACACACACACGCAAACCCAGCCAGGAATTATTGTCACAAAACCTGCATTCTCACAAAGATGTTACAACCCCAGCTTTGCTGCTCTGGGCATATGAGCTGTTCCATAAACCACAGAGCCCAGATTCCTAGCCCAAGTATCTGACACATGAAAATGTACATTCACTACAGTCATTATCACAGAAATAAATACCTTAGTTCATAAAGATTAAACCTACACATGTAATGAGAAGAGCATGTAGTTTATTGCAAAGATAGCTTTAGACATGCAACTAATTACAAACACTTGCTTAAATCTTACAGACTTAAGTGAGAAAGATTAATTGCCTTTCTTATCCTTCTGAATTCTTCTATTGTTTAAGTTCTGTATATCATCTTTGGTATGTTCCATCTTGCTCTTGTTCCCTATCATCTGTCCTGTGATTGGTCAGGTCTTTGTATTGAGTTCTCATTACTTATTTTCAGAAAACTGTAATTCTTTATCACTGTATTGCCAAGGAGGCTTTACTTCCCTCCAATGAGCTTTACATAATGCTGACTGCCAGCTTAATTAGTTATTAGACCAGACATGACTGTGCTATGCGCCAGCTCACCCTATTTCTAATCTGAGGATTCTGGATCTGGCCAGCAGCATCAAGGCTCTATTCCTTCTCTCTCTCTTTTCGTTCTCCACAACTAGTTAAGTTGGGGTTATTTGGAATATGAATTAAAAATACATCCTACCAATAGAGTCTGCACTGGATCTGGATAGATGCAAACACACTTCCTATACCTATGACTATGTGTGTAAATGCATGTGTATGTGTGGATCTGTGTGTGTGCTCATGTATGTTTTCTTCACTTATTGACTGTAATTTTGGATACACATATAGAGAATGAGCTCTCTATGAATCACCAAGGTAAATCAATTTTCAAGTACTCTCAGGCTTTCAGTATAGACAATCACTTCTCATTACACTAAACATCATCCCTGAGGTTGAATGAGGAAACACAGATCCAGAAGATACTCAGACTCAGAACAAGGAATGCAGTGCATTTGGTTCACTGAGAATTACAGGTTTACTTTGAAAGTGTAGATAAAAGATATCCTAGGTCCAAATGACACAGTGTAAATTAAACCAGAGTAAAAATTGTGAACTGTATCACACAATACCATACCTACTTATACACAATGTAACATTTGTATGGAGCCCAGTGGAAGATTGGATCTGACCCAGTAATTTCAAGCACAATTGGCATCTTTCATTCTTCAATTATCCTCACTAATTTCAAGAATTAGCCTTAACTTTAAATTATGTAGACTTAATCTTTTGGATTTGTATTACCATTTGTAGGCTTACCTAAATGTTAAATGGTAGGGGCTTTTTATTTTGCTTTGTTTTGTTTTTCTCTTTACACTGAATAGAGATATTTGTTCCCAGTCATTATCATCATAATGACCCTGCCAAAAAATAATAATATTAGAGGCCATGAGAGTCTCCAGCCAGGCTATTGTAAGACCCCTGATGCCAGAGCTAGATTGCCTGGCCAAAAAATCAGATCTCAACATAATTGGTTACAGTGACAAAAAGAGAGGGCGAGAAAGAAAGAAAAAGAAAGTCAGCAGGTCTGATAGGAAGGTTGCAGCATTTATATCTAAATAGTCTCCAAATATACTATTTTGTTCTTAATAACATAGGATTAGGACAGGAATACAATTGAGGTTTTATCAAATGTTAAAATAAATGCCCTGCCCCCATCTTCCACATACACATACCTTTTTTTCTACCTTATAGAGATTTAAATGTAATGGAGTTTAAGGATTTAGAAAGGCAAATTTAGAAGGAAGCAGAATGTTTTGGGGGGGATCTTTTTTCACCTTTCTATGATAATTTAGTAATTAACCTTTTGAATAATCTCCCCTGTAATGCTGGTTAAGCATCTCTTCTTTTCCCTGGTTATCAACATTAAGGCAGAACTTGATCAAGCATCTTGACAAAAATGATAGAACTTTCTGGAAATTGTATCTATTTATTCAGGATGCATCATTTGTCCTGTTGAAGTAAGGCAGGGATATCTGAGTGTGGTTTTTAACTAGGGCTTCTTTCCCTTTTGGTAGTTTCTGAGCAATATATATGGGACAGGAGAGATCACTGATTTACCTTCTCTGCTTTAGGATTTGAAACCACTTTCTGTATCTTCATATTTTGTCTTTTCTTCCTAAAATTTTATCCTACTTACTTCAGAACATAGAAAACATAGTATGTTATAAAACATATGTTAGGACAGAGTCTGAATCCAAAATCTCATTAATAAACTGTGTGATTAAAAAAAATATTCTTGATTTCTTAGGCTCTTAGTGCTCCATATATAGAATTCGGATACCAACAACAATCTCAATAAGGCTTATTTGTTGTCGTTAAGTAGCATCAAGTAGGTTCTGACTCATAGTAATCTGGTATAGGGTTTCAGAGGCTGCAAATCTTTTTGGGAGCAGAAAGCCTTATCTTTTTCCCATGGAGCATCTGGTAGATTTAAACTGCTAACTTTGGCATTAACAATCCCATACATAACCCACTAAGATACCAGGGCTCCTTAAGACTGGTTTAGGATAAAATATTTGCATTATATTGTGTCCAACAAACAAGCTCTAGTTCCTTCCCCACAACCATACTGTGGTAACTGTCCTTCCCCTGCTACCCTGCCAAAACTCCAACACACCTATTGCTGAATCTAACTTTAGGTAAAAGGCACATAGATAAGTCGAAGGTACAACTATAGCAAAGTTTCACTTATGGCATTTTATACCCCTTGCTCATTTAAGGGGGAGAGAAAAGTTAAAGCTAGGCTATAGATTCTTTGAGAACAATAGTTGGAACCAATCACCCTTTGACCTTCTTTTCTCTATCACTTGTCAAGTATTTTTTTAAAGGAATATTGTGCTACTATTCCCAGTCCACTTTGGTGGTTCCTGTGCCTCTTATATTCAAAGTGGAGTCTATGAGTTTCTGATGATCAAATCAGAAAGTAATCTGAAGAGTGTCCATTTCCTTTATTGATTTCCTAACTGTATAGCAAGGAAGAAATGAAACTGAAATTTAAGTGTGTCATATGTAAATCATAATGTATTAATTTACCTAAGACATTATGCTTTCTGCTGTTTTAAATTAAATTTTGAATAATTTTATTTTACATTTTCTAGGAATGGGGACTCAAGTTTATTCATTCAAATTCCTTTCCTAGAAATTTGAAATGAAATATGAGCTTGACAATTGCTAATGGTACCGCCTCTTGTAATGTAGATAAATTGAACAAACCTCCTTGTGAGAGTCTAAGCCTGTGAACATGGCCTCAGCAGACCTGGATCCTAACTGTAACACAAATAAATATTTGTAAAAGGAACTTCAAGGACTGGAGCCCATGAGTATGATACCCAAGTTTCCTTTCCTCCCTTCTCTTCACTAGCAAAACTCTACTATTCCGCTCTTCTGTGGACTCTCTCCCAGCCAACTATGCTGTGCGCTCTATCTATCACTGTTTATTGTACCTTCTCCCCCTTACTCAGCTCCTCTGATATAAAGTCTGGTTTTCCAACTCCATCTTCACTTATCCCTTTACGTTCTCTGTGTATACTACTATCGTAACTACTTTACTGCATATATATACTGATTTATTTATAAGCCTTCTCCTTTAAGGAATCCTGGTGTTGTTGTGTGTTAGGCATCTGACTGCTTACTGCAAGATTAAGAGTTCAAATACACCAACTGCTCTGCAGGAGAGAGACAAGGCTGTCTGCTCCTGTAGACACTGGTTGTCTTGGTAACTCTAAGGAGACTCCTACTCTGCCTTACAGGCTTGCTATGAATTGGAATCAACTTGGTAGCAGTGCTTGTTTGGTTTTCAAATTTGTTTGTTTTGTTTTTTGTATCCTTCTTTGGTCAATATCTTCCCTCTTCTTGACTCATTTGCATTTCAGTCTCCAACAACAGGCAAGATGCACATCATGTAGTAGGCTCTCAATAAATGTTTGTCTAATCAGGGAATTAGGATATCTTCAGAGCCTGCTTGAACAGTTTTCTCACTCACTCTCATGCACGCACACTGACTAGCTTCACTTAACGTCCTCTTCACCATCTTGAGTGTGGAAGGTAAAACAGGTGCCAGTGGTGGTCACCTATCAACATGTGGGCTGGGAAAATTGATACTGCTCTTTAATCTAACCAAATCATCATAATTGCATCTTGGGAAAGTGTAAAAGAAATTCTTTTACAATTTCCTTTTTCTTTACTAGAATGTAATCTTGTTCTGTGCATGGAAATCAAAGTTCTCAATGTTAATTCATGTGTATAAATAAAAAATCAAGTGAAATTATTTGTTCTTCTTCATATAACCCACCTTCTCAGATTAGCATACAGATTTAATAAGTATGGTGAAAGAATACAAGCCAGAGGCACATCTTTCCTCATTTTAAATCATTCAGTGTTTCCATGTTCTGTTTGAACAACTGCCACTGTTTATATACAGGTTCCTCATGGTCACAATTAGGTGTTTTGGAACACTATTCTTCACAATGTTGTCCATAGCTTGTTATGATTCACACAATCAAAAACATTTGTTTAGGCAATAAAGCACAGGTAAACATCTTTTTGGTATTCTTTCCTTTCAGTCAAGATCCATCTGATATCAGCAATGATATCCCTCATTCCACATCCTCATCTGAATTCAGTTTGAACCTCTGACAGTTCCCTGTTAACGTACTGTTGCAGACATTTTTAAAATTTCTTTAGCAAAATTGTACTTACATGTGATATTAATTATGCTGTCTGATGATTTCCATATTCCATTGGGTCATCTCTCTTTGGAATTGGCAGAAATGTGGATCTCTTCCAATTACTTGGTCAGATAGCTGTCTTCCAAATTTCTTGGCATAAATGAGTCAATGCCTTCAGTGCCGCATCAGTTTGCTGAAAGATTTCAGTTTGCAATCCATTAATTCTCAGAGCCTTGTTCTTTGCCAATGCCTTCAGTGAACCTTGGCGTTCTTCTGTCAGTATTATTGGCTCTTGATCATATGCTATATCTTGAAATGATTGGACATCGATCATTTCTTTTTGGTACAGTTTCTCTGTGTATTCCTTCCATCTTCTTTTGGTGCTTTCTGCATTGTTCAATATTTTGGCTATGTTGTTGTTGTTGTTAGGTCCCATCGAGTCGGTACTGACTCGTAGTGACCCTATGCACAAGAGAATGAAACACTGCCCGATCCTGGACCAATCTCACCATTGTTGCCATGCTTGAGCCCGTTGATGCTGCCACTTTGACAGTCCATCTTGCTGAGGATCTTCTTCTTTTTATCTGGCCCTCCACTATAGAATCCTTCAATATTTCAAGTCAAGCCTTGAATTTTTTCTTCAGTTCCCTCAACTTGAGAAACACTGAGTGTCCTTTTGGTTTTCTTATTCCTGATCTTTGCCCATTTCATTATAATATTTGTCTTTGTCTTCTCAAGCTACCTTTTGATATTTTCTGTTCAGCTCTTTCCTTCCTCATTTCTTCCATTTACTTAAATATCTCTACACTAGAGAGCAAGTTTTATAGTTTCTTCTGACATCCATTTGGTCTTTTTCTTTCTTTCTTGTTTTCTTAATGTTTTGCTTTCTTCCTGTATGATGTCCTTGATGTAATCCCACAGCTCTTCTGGTCTTCAATCATTGGTGTCTAATTCATCAAATATGTTTTTGAGATGAAATCTTAAATTTAGGTGGGATATGTTCAAGGTCATTTTTTTTTTTTTTTACTTTTGTGCACTTGCTTTAATTTTCTTCATCTTCAGTCTGAACTTGCATATAAGCAATTGATGGTGTGTTCCACAGTTTTTCCCTGGTCTTGTTTTGACTGATGATTTGGAGTGTTCCCAACATCTCTTTCCACAGATGTAGTCAAGCTGACTTCTGTGAATTTCATCTGGTAAATTCTATGTGTATAGTCATCTTTTGTGTTGTCTAAAAATTGTATTTGCAATGAAGAAGTCACTGGCCTTGCAATCTTCAGCATCGTTTCCATATTTTCCAACTACAAATTCTTCCTCTTTGTTTCCAACATTTGCATTCCAATCGCCAGTAATTATCAGTACATCTTGATTGAAGAAGGTGGCAGAATTAAATTTCATTATCACTGACTTTAATGTTTGTGTGTAAATTTGATTAATAATTGTATAAACTTATCTTCCTTGTAGACGTATGGCTATTATCCAATCACAGAGAGCACTATAATTAAAGATAGATCTTGAAATTTACTTTTTGATGATGAATACGATGCCATTCCTCTTCAATTTGTCATTCCAAGAACAGCAAACCATGTGATTGTCAGATTCAAAATGGTCAATACCAGTCCATTTCAGCTCACTAATGCCTAGAATATTGTTCATTATGCTTCCATTTCATTTTTGACAGCTTCCAATTTTCCTAGATTCATAATTTATACATTCCATGTTCCTATTATTAATGGATGTTTGCAACTGCTCTTCCTCATTTTGAGTTGTGTCCCATCAGCAAAAAAGGCCCTGTAAGCTGTATTCCTTTTGCATCATCATGGTTAACTTTAATTTGAGGAGGCAGCTCTTCCCTAGTTGTATTTTGAGTGACTTCCAACATGAAGGGCTCACCTGCCCTGCAAGCACTATATCTGCCAGTATTCCAATGCTCTTCATTGTGTTTCAATATTCATTATGCTATCTGGCTGTGTTTCACTGCTATTCATAATGTTCACATTGACTAAATATTCGTACATATGTGTGGGCACATATAGTGTGTGTTTTGTTTATTCACAATGTCCTAGATTTTGCAATTCTCAAGTCTTATAAAGCATTCAGGACTGTGGGAAGGAGCTTTGGAATTGACTTGTTTTATCATGTGAATATCTTTTGAAAATATACAAGCTGTGTGACTTTGGACTAGTCGCTTAGCTTTACTGAGACTGTTTTATCCTGAAGTGAAGCTGATGATACTTATTCTACTTTGTTGGAGGAAGTTATGAGAGAAATGAAAGACAAAACTCATTCTCATAGAGTTGATTCAGATTCATGTTGCTGTTTTTAGGTGCCATTGAGTCAGTACAGACTCATAATGACCCCATACACAACAGAAGAAAACACTGCCCATTCCTGGGCCAACCTCACAATCATTGCTACACCTGAGCCCATTGCTGCTGCCACTATGCCAATCCATCTCTTTGGGGGTCTTCCTCCTTTTCTCTGACCCTCCACTTTACCAAACATGATATCCTTCTCCAGTGACTGGTCCCTGTTAATAATATGCCCGAAGTACAAGAGACAAAATCTGGCCATCTTAGCTTCCAAGGAGCACTCTGGCTGTACTTCTCCCCACACAGATCTGTTGGTTCTTTTGGCAGTCCATGGTACTTCTAATATTCTCCTCCAATCTCATAACTCCAATGCATCAATTCTTCTGTGGTCTTCCTTATTCAGCCAGAAGTTTCATTTCATTGTCCTAAATATTACAGTCCTAGTGTGGTGTTGTATGATAAGCACTGAAACACAAAGTCAGTTTGAACCGCAAGGTCAGTGGTTCAAACTCACCAGCCACTCCTCAGAACTCCTATGCAATGTAGCTATGTGTCAGAACCAACTCCACAGTACTTAACAACACCAGTGACAATAAACATTAGAGCATCCTACTTGACTACTAGCCCTAGTATGGAGCTGTAGGATAAACACAGTACTATTAACCTCAAGTTCACTGGTTCAAACCCACTAGCCACTCTCAGAAACCCTGAACACTCACTATGAATCAGAATCAACTCCAAGGCACACAACAACAACCTGGTTACTGAAGTAATGGTGTGGCACTTTAGGATAAGCACTGGATTGTTCATCGGAAGGTCAGCAATTCAAATTCACCAATTTCTCCTCGGGAACACTACACGGGGTAACTATGAGTCAGAACTGATTGGACGGCACTTAACAACAGCAATCTTGGCACTCATAACTACTTAAATGTTAATTAATGGCAGCTGTGTCCAAGCACAATAGTAAATTTTTAATACTTGTTCTTGATAGTAATTTCTTAAAATTCCTACTTCTTTAGGATTGTGTGGGGAAATGCATACTCAAGTCCTTTAAGTACATTGTATGTTACTTGGTTACTGACTTCTGGCTGTTGAAGGTTATGGATGGTGCAAATCCAGATGCCCCCATATCGCAATGTAAAGCACCTGTTGCTGTGTGCCTTTGAGTAGATTCCTATTTATAGAGACCTTATAGGACACAATAGAACTGATCCACATGGTTTTCTAGGCTGCCGTCTTATGGTGGTATCCTGGAATAGCACTGTAGCATAAGTACTGAACTGTTAGCTGCAAGGTTGGTGGCCCAAACCCACCTTGAGAACCAACCCTACACAGGATTACTATAGTTGGAGCCAAATTGATGGGACTTAACAGCAATAGAAACAGCAGTCTTTATATATGGAGGGTGATCATCAGGTCATGGGTTTGGACTGGTGAACTTTCTGTTAGTAGCCAAGTTCTTTAACTATTGCACCACCAAGGATCATTGTAGTTCTGTGGTTTAATGCACTAGACTGCAAAGTCAGTTTGAACCACAGGGTCAGCAGTTCAAGCTCACCAGCTGCTCCTCAGAAACCCTATATAGGGTCACTATGGGTCAGGATCGATTCCATGGCACTTAACAACAACATGCTCAGAAAATAAGAGGAAGAAAATGAAATTGACCTCTTCCATTCTCTTTCCTTTTCTCACTCAATATACGTAGTAAAAGTGTATGGTTTTTTTTTGTTTGTTTGTTTGTTTTTTTTAACCACTAGGAGAGAAAAAAACAAAATAAAATCTCTTTAAAACATGTTTTCCTATAGATTACCTCATTAAAGTTATTTTTGGTTCTGAAATGTTATGTGTTTTTATTTCCCCCCCCCACACACACACCTTTAGCTCTCTGACACTGACAACCCTGAGTAACTCATTTCAGACAGTTTAGTGTTACTTCAGTTACATCCACCATTACCAAGATAGAGTTAACAAACTAGAGTTCTTGAAAATGGTTAATGTTGTCTAGGTATGTGGAGTGGAAGAAAATTACAGCCAACCATTGCTAACCTTATAAGGTTTTTGCCACAAATGATTTCCTAACGAAAACATGAACCAAACTCTCTGGCAAACCCCACTGCAAGGCAGAGGCACCAAGGTGGTACTCATTCTTTAGTGAATTTCTGGAAAGACAGGAGTGAGGGAATGCCTCCATTCTCCATATGATGATGCATGCAAAATTTTAGTCTGTGTGGGATTGTATAGCACAGAGGTCTCATGGCTGAATTCACATCTCAGTGGGAGATGTCGACAAGAACTTTCCCTCACAAATCACCAAGGACATGAACTCACAAACCCTTCAAGAATTAGAACAGAAATGTCCTGGTGTTTGTTTTAGTGCTTGAAGTTAATAAACATTGCATGCCTAAAAGTTATATTTTGACTACTACCACAGATCAAAGAAATTATATATATACATGTACATACATGCACATACTCATCTCCATAAGGCATAAGACACTGTACTAGACACCATGGGAATTAGGAATATGGATTAGACGTGGTCCCTTTCCTCACAGTTACAATTTAGGAGATTCTTACACCATCTGCATAAAAGTGACTGTTAGAGCCGTGGAGTGGATAATGTCCTAGAGAAAGCGTAATGGGAAAAGAGCAAAAGGCAGAGGTCAGAACCATGGGATTCAGCCTACATTTAAAATGTAAAACAAAGGAGAGAAGTCAGTGAAAGAAGCAGATAAAAATTGGCTGAAATGACAGAAAAGGAATCAATCAATGTGGAATCAGAGAGATCCCAAAGAAGACAGTTTCAAGAAGGAAAATGGCATAACAGTTTCAGAGAGGGCAAAGAAAATCAAGACTGAGCAAAGGCTAAAGGATTTGTCAATTAGGAAGATGTTGGTGTCTTTGAGAATAGGGTTTTTTTTATAGATCACAGGAACATAGTTCAGTTGCACAGTGTTGTGTAGTGAATTATTGAATGTATCTTCTAGCCTTAGTGAGTAACTCCCACCAAACAGTGTTTTTGCCATTGTGCGTCTGGGTAAGAAAGGATGGGTGAAGATACTCTAAGATGACTTGACTCAGCAGTGGATGTTAATAGCATTAATTGTAATTGTAAAAATTTGAAACTCTAGCCTGATTTTAAAATGAGCTATCTCAAAAGCAGAAGAGGGATGTCACTACCATCAAAGGACACTCAGGAGTGGAGTGAATCCTTTGAATGCCATGATCCCTGCTTATTGAACCTCCTTGAGCCAGGGACAGAGAACTGTGACACAGGAGGACTATCAGGGGAACATTAGCAGCAGAACCAAGACCCAGAGCATGTGACAAAGCAGTGGACTTCCCAATGGAGCAAGTAAAGCTCAGTGACTTAGGGCTGGAAGCTTGCTTATAGAGTTGGGTGGTTCCAGGTACGGAAGTAGGGGAACTAGATTTACTGACCCACCATGCTAGAGCTGAGTGCGTTTTGGCTGAGGCGTATAAAGGATTGGTGTGTCTTATGGGCATTTATCCACAGCTGACTGGAACAACTGTGCGTTGAGCATTTCTAACCATGAATAGTAACCTGTGAACTTCCATAATAAACCCATAACTTGAATATGGTGACTGAGTTCTATGTGGCCATTGCAGTGGATTATCAAACCCAGCTGAGTAGAGAAGGCTATGGAAGGAATGGTTGCTACCATATTTTTGCACACAGGATTGAATGGTGAGTGTTTGGTGGGCAATAGTTATAGCAAATGGATTATTCTAAGAAGTTTGGTGTTAAAGAAATAACATAGAAGGAATTGGGATCATACAATATAGTGGTATGCATGTTGTACTGTCTAGTATGCAGTGTGGGTAGAAGGCCTGATTATAGTATGAATATCACTTGAAGGTACGAATTTGGGGAATATGAGAAAAAGTAAAGAAGAGAGAGGAACAGAGATAAAGAGAAGAAGAAAGAGAGGAACCAAGATAAAGAGGAGAGAGAGGAACAGAGATAAAGAGACAGAGAATGTAAAAGGTGGTTAATGGCCAAGTCCTAGAAAAGGAGAGGAATATGCCTTGTAGTGGGAGGTATTTGCATAAGTTTCAGATACTAGCTTTTGAATGAAAGAGAATTATTTTTCCTTAAGTAAGAAAGAAATAAGAAAAGACATTTGGTGAAATAAGAAGGCAAGGATATGTGGATATCCTTCCTGGAGCTCTTGAGTGGACAGGTTCAATCATCCCTTGAATCCCAGAGGACTAAGGAGTATACAGATACACACACACACACACACACACACACACAGAGAGTGTTGAAATACCTGCAGTGTGAATTTCAATAGGCAAAACACAAAGGTAAAACAAAGGTTAATGAATAGCTCTGAGGAGCCAGTTGAAGTTACAGAGGCAGAATTTACTGTGAAGCCAGTTTAATACAGCATTTTGCCTGTTCCTCTGATAATGATTATTGTTGTTATGTGTTAATTTGTCAATGCCAACTTATAGCAACCCCTTATGGCAGAGTAGACCTGTCATATTGGGTTTCCTAGGGCTTCCAGCGTGGCACTGTAGGATAAGCACTGGACTGCAAAACACAAGATCAGTGGTTCAAACCACCAGCTGGCTCCTCAGAAACCCTATACAGGTTCAGTATGTGTCAGAATCAAGTTTACAGCACTTAACAAAAACAGTAACCTTTTTAATCATTTCTGCTGGAAGCCAAATACCAGATCTTATTCCATAGAGATGATGGGTAGTGGTTTTGACCCACTAACCTTCTGATGGATAGCCAAGTGCTTCAGCATTGATTGCACTATCAGGCCTCATGGCTCGGAAAATAGCAGGTGACCAGTAATTGAAGTGTATACAGCCAAGAGGATGAGAAAATGTAGAGTTCCGGAGTCTCACTGAATGAATAGATATTCTGAGTGTGTGTTATATGTTTCAGATACTGTATTAGGCTCTGTGAAATGATGATTTCCTCATGCCATCTGTGCTAAATGATCCTATTATATAAATGGAAAACTTGACCTAGAGACTGGAAGTAACTTTTCTCAGAATACCCAACTAGGAGATTGTGGTTGTTGTTGTTGTATGCTGTCAATGTGCTCCCAGATTATTTGCTAAGCATACATATTGAATATTATGGTAAAAGAGTATATCCCTGATGTACATTTTTCCTGATTTTAAGCCATTTAGTATCCCCCTGTTCTGTTTGAATGACTGCCTCTTGGTCTAGGACAGCTTCATCATGAGTGCAATTAAGTGTTCTGGAAGACCCATTCTTCACAATGCTATCCATAGCTTGCCATGAACCACATAGTCAAAAACCTTTGTTTGGCTTTCAGCATTAACAGCAACAGGCAGGCCACTACAGTTTGACAAACTGATAGGTGAATGTTGGCTTTTGATCTCTAACATTTGATTATTCTAAGTAGCATAGTGATTACAAATCAGCTGCGAGCCGCAAGGTCAGCAGTTAGAAACTACCAGCTGTTCCGCGGGAGAAAGATGAGACTTTCTGCTCCTGTAAAGATTTACAGCTTTGGAAACCCTGTACAGGGTCGCTATGAGTCGGAACCGACTCCACAGCACATAACAACAACAACAACAAAGTTTGTGTGCCTCCCTAGTGTTATTGGTTGACTGAAAAATGAATTATCTGGTGGGGGGGTAGTTTATTTACAGACTTATAGGATAACTAAAAGGAGCTCTGGTAGCGTAGTGGTTACAAATCGGGCTGCAAACCTTAAGGTCATCAGTTCGAAACTACCAGCTGTTCCACAAGAGAAAGATGAGGCTGTAAAGATTTACAACCTTGGAAATCTTGTACAGGTTCGCTATGAGTCTAAACCGACTCCACAGCACAACGTTAACAACAGGGTAACTAAGGAGCATAGTCTTGGGGGTCTTTGTCTCACCAGTAACTCTAGACTTTTTTATGATTTTAAGTTTTGTTCCACAGTTTTCTCCCACTCCATCCAGGTCTTTCTAATGCAATCCCATTCAAAGCAGTTGGTAGTGATAGTCAGGCACTATCTAGGTCTTCTTGTCTAAGGGTCTTAGAGACTGATACTTGTGTTCCATTGGTTCACTGGAATTGTGTCTTTGATTTTTTTCAGTTTTCTTTCCTCTGGACAGGGAGAGACCAATAGTTGCCCCTTAGATAGTTGCTCATGAGCTTTTAAGAGCCCAGTCACGACTCACAAAAGTAGGTTGTAGAACTTTGTCTTTGTAAAATAGTCTATGAGCAGCATCTCTTATAGCCTGTAATGGATACTATGGACTTCTAAGACAGAAATATAATGAAAATTATAATCTAGCTAAAAATTATACAAAAGTTTACATTCTCCTCAGAACATATATTAATAGTTTGAGAATTACTACTTTTCTGCAGAACTTATTTCCCAAACTATTATTCTTCACTTTGGTTACTTGTTGTCGTTATTAAGTACCATTAAGTTGTTCTAACTCATAGCAACCCTGTACAGTGTGTCTGAGGCTATAAATCTTTGTGGGAAAAGGAAGATTCATCTTTCTCCTGCAGAATGGCATGTGGGCTAAAACCACTGACCCTGTAGATTACAGCCCAGTGTTAATACTAGAGTCACTGCCCTCTACTATGAAAACTAGAACTTTTTAAAAAACTGAAATGACTGATTCTTGCCTGACACTCTCTTGGTTTTTAGGGAAATAAAGTCAGAGAGGAACTGACAACTTTTGATGACTGTCAGGATTTGAAGAATTCTTGTTCCCAATGAAGGAAAAAAAGCAGATTCTGTAGATAGAAGAGAGTAGAAGAAGGAGGAATAAAGAGATCAAATTATAATATCGTGATTTTTAGAAGTAGACACATTCTCACAATGACAAAACTTACTGTTTGAGGTTTTGTGTGTGTCTCAATTTCAAAGGAAGTTAAAACTGCTGGAGTTGAAATGGCTAAAGAAGTGTAAGATCAGAGTTCCAGATAGTTTATCACATGAACAAAGATATATTGTGGAGACCTCTTGTTTCATACTTGTCTGTAGAGACCTAGAACAGGAGCTAAACAAGAGTGAGTGAGACAAAGACACACATAGAGAGACAGAAGGAGACATAGGAAGAGACAGAGAGAGAGAGGCTGATTGAGTATCCAGTTTGTATAAACCTAACTTTAACAAAGAAACAGCCCTTGAAATGTATTTATTGTAATTGAGATATAATAAAACATCTTTCTTTTTTTGAAGCACTTTCTTTCTTATAAAAAATAGTTTACTTTCTTTGTTTTCGATTCTAGAACCAATTTTTAAATTGGAGAAATGTATTTGAAAGCACTCAGTGTCAAGAATCAAAAGAAATTGTTTTTGTTGTTTGTATGAGACAGTGCAATGCAAATTGAAGATGCTGGTAGTTATGTGAAGGGTTTTTCAATAGAGATATTCAAAACAAAATATTCTCAATTATCTGAGATAATTTTAGCAAATAAATTGGGTAATGAAAATGAAAAAAGTTAGCTTATTTTTATGGTTAATCTAGACTACAAACAGTGAAAAGGAATTCAGAGTCAGAGACAAAGAGAACAGCTTTACTTATGCTCTTACCATAAAAAACTGCATAATCTTCAGAACCATTGACAATAACTGGGTTAGTCTGGATTTGCAGTGTTTGGGTAGATTGTCTATTGAACTAATTTTGCTTCAATGTGTTTAGTATGAAACTGAGTAATCAATTATAGACACAATCTGTAAAAGCTAAAGAATTAAGAAATGACAGGTATTTACTAAAGTATACCTGGAGTGGTAGCTGACTAGCTATTGTTCTTTAGTATGTGCTTGTTGTTGTTGTGAAGTACTGTCGAGTTGGTTCCGACCCATAGTGATCCTTTATAAGATTTCTGAGGAGCAGCTGGTGAGCTTGAGCCACCGACCTTGCAGTTCAAATGGCTTTGCAGTCGGGCTCATTAACCCACAGCGCCACACCAGGACTCCATTATGTGCTTACTTACTTCCAAACATCCTGTCATCTTAAGAAACTTCCTTGGGCCAAGAACTGTGCTGGGTTCTGGAAATTCAGAGGATAAACAGAAGAATTTTCTGCTCTTAGGGAACTAAAAATCTAATGTTATAATTAAGTAATTCAGTTAAGACTGAATTATTTCTGTACTTATTGAACAATTTTAATGTATCAATATTGTGTAAGTCTGAAATGCTAGTCACTAGCATTTATGATAAAATGTTATGAAGTTTATAATTAAAAAATGAAAGACTAAGGAAATATGGAAAAGAAATACCCAAATTAATGTTGGAAACTAAGAAAATTTGACTGGAGTTTCAAAGAGGGCATTAGGAAAAACAAATATCAAAGGTTAAGATGTATTTGGGGAACTGCAGGCAGTTCTATAAATCTAGAACAAAGGAGAGTAGGTGACAAGAAGTGACTGGGCATGAGGAGGAAGTGGTAAGAGTAGAACTGGGGGAAAGGAGCTGATGTGTATTTGAAACGAGCCATGGTTTAATGTCTTAAAGAAGAAGTGTATGAATTGAACTCAAAATAATCAAAAGAAGCAGAAAGCTAGGGAGAAAAGGATTACCATAAAGAATTGCCTGAGAAAATAACTGGCTGCAGGAACTGATGGTTATATAGGCCTATAAACTAACTTGTGTGGAATGAAGAATATAGATCATATGGATAGAAAGAGAGATGCACTTTAAGGGTCAAAGACCAAGACAGAAAGTAGGTCTTAAAATCCATAGTAGAGGTTTCATTTTACCAAATGAATGGAAAAGAACTCTTAAAGTAAGAAGAAGATGTGTGATGGCCCTGAAGTGACGTACTCTCTAAGCTTTTGGAGATTTCCATTTGTCCCATATATACTTCATGACAACATCACCACGTGTCAGGCAGGAACTTAACTAGTGCACATAACAATTGAAAGATCAAACAGAACACAATGAATCTGCCTCATTCTCTAGGATTGTTGTTGTTGTTGTTGTTGTTAAGTGCCATCGAGTCGGTTCCGACCCATAACAACCCTGAACAGGGTTTCTGAGGCTGTAGATCTTTATGGGAGCAGAAAGCCTCATCTTTCTCCCGTGGAGCAGCTGGTAGTTTCGAACTGCTCACCTTGCAGTTCACAGCCTGATTCGTAACCACTACGCTACCAGAGCTCCTTCATTCTCTAGGGAAGCTCCAAGAAATCCCGAAGACTGATCCTCTTGTTTAAAGAACATTAATATTGACTTGTGTCAATTATAGAATTAATAAATAGTTAGGTACTCATGCTTAAGCAATTGGTCCTTTTTGATGGTTAGTATGTTGTACACTGCCCTGTATCAAAATAGCTGACGGGACTAACCAGCAAAATAATCAGGGTAGCAGCTGTCAAAGAGAAAATTTCCTTCATAAAATTATTTGGAAAACAATATTTACACTTTTACAGTTGTTGTTAAATGCTGTTGAGTTGGTTCCTATCCACATCAATCCTATGCACAACAGAGCCAAACAGTGTGCCGTTTTTCATCAATCTCACAATCATCTTTACACTTGAGCCTATTGCTACTGCTACTGTGCCAATCCATCATATTGGAGGCCTCCCTCTTGTTTGCTGACCAAGCATGATGTCCTTCTCCAGGGACTGGTCCCCCCTGGCAATATATTCAAATTATGAGAGACAAAATCTGCTCATCTTGGCTTCTAAAGTGCAATCTGGTTGTATTTCTTCCAACACAAATTTGTTTGTTCTTCTGGTATGGTACTTTCAATATTCTTCTCCAACTTCATAACTCAAATGCATCAATTATTCTACAGTCTTCCTTATTCATGCATATGATGCTATTGAAAATACCATGGCTTGGGTCAGGCACACCTCAGTCCTCAAACTGACATCTTTGCTCTTCAACATTTGAAAGAAGACTTATGCAGTAGATTTGGCCAATGTAATACATCATTTGATTCCTACACTGTTGCTTGCAGGAGCAATGATGGCTGATCCAAGGAAAATGAACTCCTTGAAAATTTCAATATTTTCTCCATTTATCATGATGTTAGTGAGGATTTTTTTTTGTCTTTACATTGAGGTGCAACCCACACTGAGAGCTGTGATCTTTGATCTCATCAGTAAGTATTTTAAGTCTACTTCATTTTCAGGAAGCAAGGTTGTATCGTCTGCATATTGCAGACTGTTAATGAGTCTTCATCTTATCTTGATGCCATGTGCTTCTTCATATAATTCATCATCTCAGATTACTTGCTCAGCATATAGTTTGAATAAGTATGGTGAAAGAATACAAGCATAGTACATAATGTTCCTGATTTAAAATCATTCAGTGTCCCCTTGTTCTGTTTGAATGATTGTCTCCTGGTCTAAATACAACTTCCTCATAAATACAATTAAGTGATATGGAATACTTATTCTCAGCAATGTTGTCCATAGCTTGTCACGATGAAAATCTTAGCATAGTCAATAAAGTACAGGTAAACATCTTTCTGGTGTGGTGCTGTGAGTCAGTGTGCTGGACTGAAAAGTTGGTTTGAACTGCAAACTCGGCAGTTCTAGCTCACCAGTCGCTTCTCAGAAATGGGTTGCTGAGGAGCGACTATGGGTTGGCACCGACTCAATGACACTTAACAACAACAACAAACATATTTCTGGAATTATCTTCTTTCAGTCAAGGTCCATCTGACATCAGTAATCATGACATCAAGAATATCATACGTGAAGAGAGCAAACAGTCATTGAGAAGACAAGAAAGAAGAAAAAGGTCAAAATGGATGTCAGAAGAGACACTGAAACTTGCTCTCCAACGTAGAGATGATAAAGCAAATGGAAGAAATGAGGAGGTCCAAGAGCTGAACAGAAAAGTTCAAAGATCAGCTCAAGAAGATAAAGCCAAATATTACAAGAAAATGCGCAAAGATCTGGAATCAGAAAACCAAAAAGGAAGAACATGCTCAGCATTTCTCAAGCTGGGGGAACTGAATAAAAAAATCAAGCTTCGACTTTCATTATTGAAAGATTCACTGTCCAAATTATTGAATGATGCAACAAGTGTCAAGAGAAGATGGAAGGAATACACAGAGTCACTGTACCAAAAGGAAATGGTTCATGTTCAACCATTTCACGAGGTAGCATCTGATCCAGAGCCAATGATCCTGAAGGAGGAAATCCAAGGTGCATTGAAGGAATTGGCAAAGAACAAGGCACCAGGATTTAATCGAATAAAAACGGAAATCTTTCAAGAAAATGAGGTGGCACAGGAGGCACTCACTAGAAATTTGGAAGACAACTATCTGGCCAACTGATTGGAAGAGATCCATATTTTTGCCCATTCCAAAGAGAGGTGACCAATGGAATGCGGAAATCATCAGACAATCTCTTTGATATCCTATGTGAGTAAAGTTTTGCTAAAGGTGATACAAAAATGGATACAATCACACATTGACAGAGAACTTCCAAGCCAGATTCAGAGGAGGCCGTGGAATGAGGGATAACATTGCTGATGTGCAATGAATCTTGGCTGAAAGCAGAGAATATCAGAAAGATGTTTACTGTGCTTTATTGACTACACAAAGGCTTTCGATTGTGTGGATCATGATAAGCTATGGACAACATTGTGAAATATGAGTACTCTGAAACACTTAATTGTGCTTATGAGGAATCTGTACCTGGACCATGTTCGAACAGAACATGGGAACACTGAATGTTTTAAAATTAAGAAAGGTGTGTGACAAGGTTGTATTCTTTCACCATACTTATTCAATTTGTATTCTGAGCAAATAATCTGAGAAGTTGTCTTATATGAAGAAAAACGTGGCATCAGGATTGGAGGAAGACTCATTAACAACCTGCAATATGCAGATGATACAACCTTGCTTGCTGAAAATGAAGAGGATTTAAAACATTTACTGATGAAGATCAAAGAGCACAACCTTCAGTATGAATTACGTCTCAATGTCAAGAAAACAAAAATTCTCACCACTGGACCAATAAACAACATTCTTATCAATGGAGAAAAGATTGAAGTTGTCAAGGACTTCATTCTTCTTGGATTAACTATCAACACTCATGGAAGCAGCAGTCAAGAAATCAAACAACATATTGCATTAGACAAATCTTCTGCACAAGACTTTTTTAAAGTGTTGAAGAGCAAAGATGTCAGCTTGAGGACTAAATTGTGCCTGACCCAAGCCATGGTATTTTCAATAACCTCATATGCATGCCAAAGCTGGACAGTGAATAAGGAAGACTGTAGAAGAATTGACGTTTTTTAGTTATGGTGGTGTATGAGAATACTGAAAGTGCCATGGGCTGCCAAAAGAACCAATAGATCTGTATTGGAAGAAGTGCAGCCAGAGTGCTTCTTGGAGGCCAAGATGGCCAAATTTCATCTCTCCTACTTTGGACATATTATCATGAAGTACCAGTCATTGGAGAAGGATATCATGTTTGGTAAGGTGGAGGATCAGAGAAAAAGAGGAAGACCCCCAACAAAATGGATTGGTCAAGTGGCAGCATCAATGGACTCAAGCGTTGCAACATTAGTGAGGTTGGCCCAGGATTGGGCAGTGTTTCATTCTGCTGTGCATAAGGTCGTTATGGGTCGTTACTCACTGGATGGCAATAAACAATAACAACAACAGCATCCTTGTTTGAATCTGGCTTGAACCTCTGGTAATTCCTTATCAATGCACAGTTGTAGATGTTTTTAAATTATCTTTAGCAAAATTTTACTTGCATGTGATATTAATGATATTGCCCAATGATTTCCGTATGCCATTGGGTCACGTCTCTTAGGAATGGGCACAAATATGGATCTCTTCCAAACAGTTGGCCAAGTAGCTGTCTTCCAAATTTCTTGTCATAAATGATTGAGTGCCTCCAGTGCTGCATCAGTTTGTTGAAAGATTACAATTTATTTCCAGCAATTCCTAGTGCCTTGTTCTTTGTCAATGCCTTTAATGCACCTTGGACTTCTTCTGTCAGTATCATTGGCTCTTCATTATATGCTGTCTCTTGAACTGGTTGAACATTGACCATTTCTTGTTGGTACAGTGACTCTGTATATTCCTTCATCTTCTTTTAATGATTTCTACATCATTCAATATTTTGCCCATAGAATCCTCCACTATATCAAGTCAAGCCTTGAATTTTATCCTCAATTCTTTCAGCCGAGAAATGCTGAGCATGTCCTTCCCTTTTGGTTTTCTAATTCCACCTTTTTGCACATTTCATTGTAATATTTTACTTTGTTTTCTTAAGTGGCGCTTTGAAACTTTCTGTTAAGCTCTTTTACATCCTCATTTCTTCCATATACTTTAGCATCTCTACACTGGTGAGCAAATTTCAGAATCTCTTCTGACATCCATTTTGGTCTTTTCCTTCTTCCATGTCTTCTAATGACCTTTTGTTTTCTTCCTGTATGATGTTCTTGATGTTATCCCACAATCTTTCTAGTCTTTGGTCATTAGTGTTCAATGCATCAAGTCTGTTCTTGAGAAGTTTTCTAAATTCAAGTGAGATATGTTCAAGGTAATATTTTGGCTCTTGTGGACTTCTTTTAACTTTCTTCATCTTTAGCCTGAACTTGTATATGAGCAATTGATGGTCTTTTCCACAATATCATCAATTAAACCAAGACCACAATTTATGGCCTTACTTTAATTGGTGATATTATCTTCTCCACTGTCTTTTCCCACAGATGTAATCAATTTGATTCCTGTGTATTCCATCTGGTCCATGTATATGGTGAACTTTTATGTTGTTTAAAAACGATATTTGCAATGAAGAAGTCATTGATCTTGCAAAATTCTGTCATACAACATCCAGCATTATTTCTATCACCCAGGCCATATTTTCCAACTGCTGATCCCTCCTCTTTATTTCCAACCTTTACATTGTAATAGCCAGTAGTAGTCAATACATCTTAATTCCATGTTTGATCAATATCGTACTGAAGAAGTTGAGAGAATCCTTCTATAGCACCATCATTTGCTTTAGTGGTTAATACATACATTTGGATAATAGTTGTTTTAACAGGTCTGCCTTGTTGTTGTTAAGTACCGTGGAGGGTTTCCAAGGCTGTAAATCTTTATGGGAGCAGAACACCTCATCTTTCATGTGCAGAATTGCTGGTAGTTTCAAACTGCTGAGGTTGGCAGCCTGACTCATAACCACTGCCTTGTAGGCATATGTAAATTATTCTATTGCAGACAGAATTGTATTTCAAGACAGTTCTTAATATGTTTTTTTCAATAATGAATGTGATGCCATTCTTCTTCAATTTGTCATTCTCAGTATAGTAAACAATGTGATTGTCAGATTCAAAATGTCCTGTACCAGTCCAATTCAGCTCATTAATACCTAGGTTACTGATGTTTCTGTGTTCCAGTTCCTTTCTGACAATTTCCAATTATCCTAGATTCATACTTCATACATCCCATGCTCTGATTTTAATGGATATGTATAGCTGTTTCTCTTCATTTTTGAGTTGTACCCCATCAGTGAATGAAAGTCTCAAGGGCTTTACTCCATTTTCACGATCATGGTCACCTCTACTTTTAGCTCTTTCCCACTCGTATTTTGAGTGCCTTCCAACCTGAGGGATTTATCTTTCTTCCTTATACCTGACAATGTGGTTGTAAAGGGCCGTCAAGTCCGTTTCCACTCATATTGACCCTGGTGGGTTTGAACTGACGACCTTGTGGTTCCTGGTCTAGGGCTGCCCCTAGATTGCCACACCAGAAGTCTGACAATATTCTGGTGCTCTTCATCATGTTCCAGTATTCAATATTCTGCTGCTGTCTGACAGTGTCCCACTGCTATTCATAAAGTTTTCTGTGGCTAAATATTTGAAAGCAGTCTGCCTCTCATTTTTCCTCATCTTTCTTAGGGTGGACACTCTACTGAACCTGGTCACTGTGTGTGACTGTCAGCATTCGAAGTTCTGGTGGCATAGCTTCCAGAGTCACAGCAACATACAAGCCACCACAGTATGACACACTGACAGTTGAGTGGTGGACTACTATTGAATCACTGACAACATCATGTGGCTGTTTTTGGTGAACTAGGATTTGTCTGCTGAGACATGGCTAGAGCAAAAGCAGAAGCTTAAGTCCTAGCCATAGCAGTTGCTTTCATTTATTTTCTATAGTAATTACTTGAAATTGCTTTAATCCAGTCTTAAAAATAACATTTCTGTATTAATAAAAGTATTTATTTTTATTAAATATAAATAAATATCTGATAATGTGTGTTTTATTAAACAATAGAAAAGAGACAAGATGATCTCCATTTCTGTATCAAAACATCAAAATACTGTACAATTAGAAAAATATATATGTTTAGGGTAAAAGGCTAGCTAACATTCAAGTAACTTATGCTCTTAAATATTATGCATACCTAGAAGTAAATAAAGTGATTCATTTTTTGTGAATGAAAATGGAAATAGCTGCCCATGACTGGGAGTGAGATTTCTGCTTCTGGTCTAGCCATTTCCCAGCAGGCAAAGTCCTAGCTGACCAACAAAGAGCCACATGATTTTGTCAATGACACAAGACTTTGAGTGTTATAGTCTGAAAAAAGGTGTCATTGGTTAATGGTCTCATGGAGAGATAATTATGGGAATACAGCTAAGTAGTACTAGTCACTACCCGGGAGTAATGGGACATGTTATTGTGTAAGTACTATTAATGGAATTACAAGGATTTCTGTGGCCAGTCTCTAGAAGGTAATAAAAATGATTCAAGTGTTGTCTAACTGATTTACCATAAAAATAGTCAGGTGGCTTAATTTGACCAAAAAAGAAAAGTGTTTATCAAAATTCTATGTAGTGAATAAGATGAGTAATAATAATCCTGCTGAATAGTTTTAAAAACATTGTTGAAATCTAACAACATGAAAAATGCTCAGGCATTAGTAAGTATGTGCACTTGTGTGTACATGTGTTTAATTATTAGAAGAGAAAATATCAAAATCCCTAGGTTCTAGCCTTGCCCTACCATACATTCAATTATGCAATGCATTTTGTTATTCTCTGAGCTCCAAGCTATAAATTAATAATACATATTTTACCCTGGATTAAAAGAATGCAATTGGGTGATTTAGTGCCCATCGTAAGAACCCCAAGAAGAAGTAAGGTCAGCTATTTGTGCCAATTACTCCATATTTATGTGAAATTGTGTAAGAGGTGAATAGCTTAGTAATTTAAACCAGTTTAAGAAACAATGCAAAAGCATCCTGTAATTATTCTGACTGATTGTGGTCTTCCCTTTCCTTCTTTGTCCGATGTAAGAGAGAATTAAGGATGTGATAATTTCTTCTAGATGATGGTACTAGGAAAGCAAATAGGTATCCCATAACTAGGTAAAGTTTTGCCAGGATAAAAGACAGGACAAAGTCTTTATGTTCTCTCCATCTACTCTGGGGAAACTCAGGGGCTGACAGTAGCTGTCTGACCAGTCTCCATAGTAAGAGACCATTGTTGTTGTTGTTGTTAGGTGCCATCGAGTCGGTACCAACTCACAGTGGCCTTATGCACAGCAGAATGAAACACTGCCTGATCCTGGGCAAACCTCACTACTGTTGCCACACTTGAGTCCAACAATGCTGCCACTTGGCAAATCCATCTCATTGGGGGTCTTCCTTTTTTTCTCTGACCCTCCACCTTACTAAACATGATATCCTTCTCGAGCGACTGGTCCCTCCTGACAATGTGTCCAAAGTATGAGAGACGAAATTTAGCCACCTTGGTCTCCAAGGAGCACTCTGGATGCACTTCTTCCAAAACGGATCTATTGGTTCTTTTGTCAGCCCACCGCACTTTCAATATTCTCCTCCAACACCACAACTAAAAAGCATCAATAGAGACCTGCATTCTGTTGAGACAAGAACTCCTGGGGTGAATACTTTTAATGTGCTAGGAGCTGTGTTCCTTTTCCAATTCTCATATTGCCACATTTAAAAAGCATTTGATAATATTTATGGTTTGTGTTCAATATGTCAGTATTTTAAGCTTTTATAGAACAGATTAAGCTGTTTGATTTTTAGATTTTTCAGGGACTGAGAGGTAATATTGAAACAAAGCAATTAACATACAACTTCAATGCCTTGGTAAACTTGTTATGTGCCTATATGAAAATCAATAAGTGTACAAAAGCTATTTTAAGTATCTATAAAATGGAAACCTGTGATGATTCTGAATCCAGATAAGGCTTCCTGAGACCTATAAACATCCTAGTTATTTGAACCTATAAAATTCTATAAGGAATTAGCGTCTCCCCACGATTCCATTACTAGTTCTTCTATTTTCCAGAGGCCATTGAAGGTACCTGCTTTCGGCATTTATGATTGTGAATTACATCTTCCTCTCAGAAGCAGTAGGAAGGCTCCATTTCAAATTGTATTCCAGAAAAAGAAACTCAATTCCTGAACATTTTCTTTCTGGGTTGGATAAAGGTGACAACACTTAAAAGAAGTTTATTTTTTTTTTCCCTTTCCTCCTATGGCCTTCACTCCTATGTAGATGGTCTGGGTTCATTTTTTTGGTCATCTTGTTGTTGTGAAGTGCCATTGAGTTTTCAAGGAGCAGTTGGTGGGTTTAAACCAACAACTTTGTGGTTCACATTACAGTGTCTATCCTATATCACCACACCAGGAGTCCTTTTAGAATGTATTAAAAAAAAATGTCTGCATTACTATTGTTACATATTTATTGTTTTAATCTTTTTTTTTCTCTCTTTCTTTCCTCTAGGTAAGTCCTACTGCTTTCTAAATCTTAACCAGAATGTCCTTAAGAAAAATGGTAAGTCTTGCCTGTAATATGGCTTCATTTTCCAGAGTGCAAGATTCACTGCCCCCTGCCCCGATTCTCAAGCTGTGTTCTGTATCCGCACATTTCTTGGCTTTTATCCATTAACATTACAAAAAGACTTGGTCATGAGTGGGGTGGCAATTTTCTGTTTGATACTTTGATGGATCCTAACTATTTTGGGTTTTCAGTGTCATTCTTAAGCTTTCTATAAAAATTGAGAGTCTGATGATGTGTCATGCATTAGAGAGAGGCTGCTCAAATTCAAATTTTACTTGGAAATTACAGATGGTACATGACCCGATTGAGAGTAAAAAGAGCTTACAATTTTGAGCATCAGATTTTAGAACCTAGCAGGTAAATATTATTACAGCGTTGTTAGATAATAAACTCTCTTTTAAACATCCATGTCCAAGTGGTTGTAGGAAATGTGGAAAGCGATTAAAAAAAAGAATCAAAAGATCACAAAACCTGCCTGCTTTGGTGCTTTAGAAGGAATGATATTGGCACTGCATTCTTCATCTGCTGGAATTAGCTTCATGGTCCATTAAAAGAAGCACAAATTTAGCTTTATATATTGCAGTCCTTCATATTCATAGTTGATGTCAGTTGCAAGGAATTTTGATTCATCTCCTTTAAGATGAGAGTGTATAGAACAAGCTGAAATTATGACTTCTTAGTGTTGTCAGCTATTTTATTTTGTGTCTTTGGTTTCACTGCTGTGTTGTACATAATTATACTTATGCTCGCATCATACTCTGTGCTGTTCCATGAGATCATTTCAGAAGATTTTCTCATGAGGTTGAGTATTTGTTTGATTGACTCAAAACAAAATAACGAATAAATGAAAGGATATTTATTTAGTTGAGACCCACAAGGAACAGAATAAGAGAGCTATCAATCCTCAACTGATCATTCTGCTAAAAACTTGAATTTGCTTTTTAAAGAAAAGAAAAAAAATTAACATTTAGATACTGTCATGCATGACATTTATATTATATGTGATTATGCCATCAAGTCATATATGTTTTATAATAAATGCTTCCAATAACTCCATTACAAAAAAGTCACCAGACCACGTATAGGCTCCTCTGTATGACACACTTTGAAAGTAACTTTCAGTAGAAAAATCAAAAACTGACTGCAATACTTGCTCTATTATTTAGACCTCTTTTATTCGTATACAATTATCTTGTTTTGCACCCACATCAGGATAATCTGTTCGCGCTATATTTTTCTTCCAATATTATTTAAGACTCTTTGTTGCAGGTATGAAATTCAAGCTAACTTGTTAAAAAAAAAAAAGGCAACTAATGGGACTAGGTGACTAACATCAGCTATGGATAGATCTCAGGAGTTCTGGTAGCATACTGGTTGCGAATCAGATGCTTATCTCAAAGCCAGCAATTCGAAACTACTAGCTGTTCCATGGGAGAAAGATGAGGCTTTCTGCTCCCGTAAAGATTTACAGCCTTGGAAACTCTGTACAGGGTCACTATGAGTCGGAACCGACTCCATGGCACATAACAACTACATGAATAGATCTGCCTTCAGGAACAGCTTTATGCAGATGTCCAAAGAATTTCATCAGTACCTGGTTACTTTGTCTTAAACTCTCAAATGCATTATTTCTGGGTTGGCCTCTTGGTTTCTGTAAACTCAGTTCAAAATCTCAGGAAGTAAAGAAAATCAGAGTGACTTTGTTGGTAGACTCAGACGGAAATCCCTTTAAGGCAACATTTTTTTAGTTTTCTTTTTTCATAAACCTGTCTCTAAGGGGATGATAAACAGATTGATTTATGTCTAAATTATGTGCTTTATTCTTAATATCAAGGATTAATAGGTAAAGATCATCCAGATTTGAGGACAAAAATGAAAAAGTGTTAATTGCCAAGATGTTGGTATTTGAATAAGGATGAATGGATGATGAGAAGCTAAAAAAAAACCAGATAATGAAATATCTACCTTAGCTCCCTTAGTGTGTGTGTGTATGTGTGTGTGTATGTGTGTGTGTGTGCAGGGATGTGCATGCACATTGAAGAGTGATACTTTCCCTTCCTTTTAATGGTATCATGACCGAGGACAGTACTGTACCAGCAAATCTGACCACGACATGACAGGAAGCAGTGCACATCTGCTCTCTCAGGAGCTGGTGAGATGGGACTATAGCAGTTGACAATGCTTCTATTTTACCCAAAATATATTAGATGAGAAATACAAGACTAGATTTTTTTTTAAATCATCATATTATGATCTTTTTTACTTATCTTCACTGCCCTTCTCTATAACTAAAATAACTCCAATCCCATTGTCATCAAGTTGCCTCTGATTCATAGCACCTTGTAGGACACAGTAGAACTGTGTGTGTGTGTGTGTGTGTGTGTGTGTGTGTGTGCGTTTTAACATTATATTGAGAATTAGGTGAAAATTTACAGAACGGATCCATTTTCCATTCAATGACCCTTAGGCATTTTGTTTCATATCATTGATTATAATTCCCAGAATGCATCATCACTTATTCCACTTCCTCCCCATGTTACCTGTTTCCATTCCTCCTTCTTTCCTAATCCTTGAGTAAAAACTGCCATTTGAACTCAAACTGTGGTTCTGAAGTGGGCCTACCATCTTAATGCTATTGTACCCCTTATAAACTTGTCTATTGTTTGGTTGAAAATTGAATCATAGGAGTGAATTGATTTTTAGAACCAAAGGTTACCATAGTCTAGGGAGTTCCACCAAACTCTGTCTGACCAGTAAGCCTGGTCTTTTTATGATTTTAACTATTGTTCCACATTTTCCTCCCACAGTATCTAAGACCTTCTAATGTGATCCTTTATAGAACAGTTGGTAGTGGCAGCTGGGCACCATATAGGTCTGGGGTTGTGAAGTCTGTAATCTTTAGGGAAGCTGACTGCCACATCTTTCTCAGTGGAGCAGATGGTGGGTTCAGACACTGATCTTTTAGTTAGCAGTTGAGCATTTAACCACTGTGTGATTGGGGCTCTTCTTTATACATTCTGTATATTCTCCCATAAATAAAGCAACACCTCCAGAGACTTTCATACTATAAATAGTGTGAGAAGTTGGCACTGAGACTTTGGTAAACTTATTCTGATGTTATATATGTTTAAGGGCAAACGGATAGAACATAAGAATATTATACAAGGATAGAACATCTAAAGATAGTTTATTTCACATCTGAAAGTTAATTTTACAAAGTGACATAAAGTAAATATTAACCTATGATTTATCAGATTTAACTTAATTTTCCTTTCTCTACGTGTACCAGCAGTTTGCATCTAGGAACTAATATACATTGATAGATTATCTGTCTTTCAAAGTAAAGAAGAATATTCTTACTTTATAATTTTTGTTGCTTTGGAATCCTACATAAGGATTTACTGAAAAATGGTTTATCCCTTGTTGTGTGCTGTTGAGTCAGCTTCAACTCACAGCAATCCTGTATAGGGTTTCCAAGGCTGTATGTAGACCTTTGTGGGAGCAGAAAACCTCATCTTTTTCTTGGGGAACAGTTGGTGAACTTGAACCAGTGACCTTGTGGTCAGCAGTCCAGTTCTACTTACAGTGCCACCAGCACTCTGATTTTCCCCTTGTTGTTAAGCACAGTTGAGACGGTTCTGACCCATAGCGACCATTTATAGAGTTTCTGAAAAGCAGCTGATGAGCTTGAACCACCAAACTTGCAGTTCAAAGTAACTTTGTAGTCCAGGACCTTAACCCACAGCACCGCACCAGGATTCCTTAGGTATAGATAATTCAGTTTAATCTTTCACTTTTTCTTTTAAAAAATGTTTTAAATAGAAAAATTACGCCAACAGTAATAATGTATAAGTTAGATTTTCCAGCAGAATGGATGTGTATATGTTGAGCCATGAGCTTCCAGTCAACCTACTCAACCTGTAGTCAATTAACCACACTCATAAGGAAGCTAAGTACATGAACTTCATAACATATAAAGGTTTATGTACCACCCTGAATGTGCCTAATCATGTCTGATCTCTACAGCTAAGCAGGGTCAGGCCTGGTTAGTACTTGGATGGGAGACCGGGTGCTATAGGCTTTTAGGAGTAATGGTGTGGCACTACAGGATAAGAAGTTGACCACAAGGTCAGTTTGAACCACAGGTTGGCGTTTCAAACTCACCAGCCACTCCTTGGAAACTCCATACAGGGTTGCTATGGGTCAGAAAAGTCGCCACGACACTTAACAACAACAACCCTCATTAGTATGGCATTTAATTATTTGATTTGCATATATTTTGTTAACACATTTATTTAAAGTGGAAATAGAGTGGTGGCAGTATTTTTAAAAACATAACTTTGAAATTACAAATAGAAATAGATAATATTTTTGTTTCATTAAACTCACAAGACAGTTATGAATATTAAAAATATTTTTTCCACATAGTTTTCTACAAAACTGGCAGGAATCAAATCTATAAAGCCTCTAGTAACCAAATATAATTGTTTTTAAGTCAGTTCTGACTCATAGTGATCCTGAATAAGGTTCCTGGGGAGTGGCTAATGGGCTTGAACTGCCAACCTTGTGTTTAGCAGCCCAGTGCATATCCTACAGTACCACACCAATTAGAAATACAAATCCACTCAGAAAAATATAAGTGAATATACAGTTCATCTAAGCTACTTAGTTTGATCAAATAAAAATATATAGTTCTGAGTTTCTTAGCATAGAGGCAATAAAGACAAATGCAATGAATTTCAAATTTCATGTTGCTAATAAAATTATATCAACTTTTCAGAATATTTCCCCTTGTATTTTGTTCTGAAAGAAAATCATCATATTGATTATTTACTCCTTAAATCTAATTAAGTTTTATCTTTCAGTTTTTCTTTTTTAAAAACTGCTTTTATCAATAATTCTGTAGGAAATGGACAAATCAGCCATTTCCTGCATTCGCTCCTCATTCTGGGCAAGCTCATAACAATAATTCACAAGTGGCCTTCTGCATGGGCCTAAACTAATAAGGTCTAGGTTTATTGCTTTTAAGGAGCTCTCGTAGCGTAGTGGTTACTAATTGGGCTATGAACCGCAAGGTCAGTAGTTCAAAACTACCAGCTGTTCCGCGGGAGAAAGATGAGGCTTTCTGCTCCCGTAAAGATTTACAGCCTTAGAAACCCTGTACAGGGTCGCTATGAGTCAGAACCGACTCCACAGCACATAACCCCCAACCACCACCATATTGCTTTCTGATATTTAACTGGGTACAAACCTGGAGAAGAAAATGAATAGCATGTCTCTTAGAGGATTTTCATGACGCAAATTTACAAGCAGTGGACAACAGTCAAGTCAAAATCCCTTTCTGGTTCTGTGTATGTGGGAGCTTGCTTTTCCATGATGCTGATTACTGTGGGATTGGGTAAAGAGCTATTTTATCACAGTGGTTGAAACATTTATTGTCTCGCAGGAGACCTGTATTTAATTCGTTGCCAAAATACCTCATGAGCAGCCACCACCCTACTGTCAGTGGAAATGTGTGCATTGCTATGATCCTGAATAGGTTTTAGTGGACCTTCTGAATTAAAATAGAGTTAGGAAGAAAGGGCTGATGATCTACTTCTGAAAACTCTGCAAATTAACACGATGTAAATCACAGTAATCCAATCCCATTGTACTTGAGGTCATCATGGATCAGGAGACAACACAATGGCAGCTAACAAAAACAACACCACAGAGTTCTTCAGAGAGGCTTGTTGTTTTTGTTAAGTGCCATCAAGTCAGTTCTGACTCTTAATGACCCCGTACAGTGTTTTCAAGGAGTGGCTGGCTGGTGAGCTTGAACCACCAACCTTGAGGTTCAAGATGACCTTGCAGTCCGGCATGTTAACCCACAGCACCACACCAGGGCTCCTCAGAGAGGCCTTTATGAGAGGCTTGTAAGGCAATAATTCCATCTTATAAAGACTACTGCCTTCAATACTTTCTAGGAAATGACCATTTCCTGCACTCTCCTTTTAATCAATGCTTTCAACGTGTTCAGTTAATTTTTCTAGTGTTTTTGAAAAGCATTATAACATATTCTGGGTCCTACTGTGGCATTTTAGGATAAGCACTGGACTGCTAACCATGAGGTAAGTGGTTCAAATCCACTAGCTGCTTCTTGGACACCCTATACAGGATCACTGTGAGTAGGAACCAAGTCTATGGCACTGAACAACAGGAACAGAGCATATTTATTTTAAACAGGCAATATAGTTTCTAAGAAAATCCCTGGGTTTTCTTTAGAAAAAGAAGCATGTGAATGAAAAGAGTTGATAAGGTTTTGCCTTATCATTAGAGAAGTGGAGGGTGTGGTAAGGGCCATTTGACAGGCAGCTCATTGTCATTCAGCTTGCTCCATGGTCCTGATGATTAGTGTTAACTTGGAGCAGTTAAGTAGATCTCTCACCTCAATTATCTTCATCTGTGTCCCCCTCCTTTCCCATATTACTTTTTAGGGACTGATGTCTGCCTGAAATAAATTTGGGGAGAAATATTTTCCAGTTCAAAAGTAGAGGCATATATCTTTTGGGACCATGATAATACAGAGCAGAAATGAATTCAGTTGCTACTTTTCTTGTATCATTCTCTTCCTGCCCAGCCTCTTTTATTTCTCCTTTATAGCCCTAGTGTCTCTTTGTTAAAATAATTATTTTTTCACTGTGTGAGATTCTGTCATTAGATGAAAGGTCATGGTTATAATATGAATTCTGGATAATAAGTACAGTGCAAAATGAATTGAAATGCATACAGCTAAAAGGCTTTCCAATTAAAAAACACTTTACCAAGTCTATACCAAACAAACAACCATATAGACTCTGATTTCTCTTCACTTATAATTAGCTGCTACTGAAAGTTAATTACTTTCAGGATCAAAGGAAGCAAAACTAGAAATAAAACAGAAGAAATCCTTTTAGATTTAAAGTTTAAATAAATGTTTGCCTTAGGAGCAGACCATATGCTGAATCCATCCCAGAGGGAAAATGAACTTAAGGTTCTTCAATACATATAGACCAACTTTAAAGTTCACTGCAAGTGGGCATAGAACTAAGGCAGAGTTTATTTCCTTTGGGAGTATCAACGGAGAGATTTTGTAAGGCAGTGTAGCAAAGCCTTTTTACATATCCTTATTTTTGTTATATCAGCAGAACTGAAAAAGATTGTGCCTTGTAGAAGTTTTATTCTTGAAATGCTTTTTTCTAGAAATACTACTAAAAATAACCCACACTGATGTGATTTTAGATTTCTCTGAACTAATCTACCTTTCAAAAAAGGCTAATTGATTGCCAGGAGTCCTGATGTGGCACTGTAGGAGAATCAGTGAACTGCTAACCGAAAGGTTGGTGATTCAAACCCACCAGATGCTCCTCAAAAACCCTATATAGAGTCACTATGAGTCTGAACTGACTTGAGGACACTTAGCAACAATTGATAGTAAACGCATTAGGAGCTTCAATCGTGTACTTACCTACCTGTAACCAGTTTTCATTGGGTCATAGAAAACATTTTTAATTAAACTCTTGTAAACTTGATGTTCTTGTCTCTTCCCAGAAATGAAAAAACAAAAATCAAATATGGAAACCCAAATGAAAATTCTAGAATTGTATTTCTTTGTTTCTTTTTCTACAATAAATCATGAAGTAGAAGAGCAGGTTCCATAATATTTGTGGAAATTTAAGAGACTGTAGTTCTAAGACACTCCAGGACCTTGGATACTATGGTTAACTGCAATCAAGTTGTCCCCCAACAAAAGGTTATACCTTGCACAGAGTCAAACTATTCCCTAGAATTTTTCTGATTATAATCTTTATGGAAGCAGTGGCAGGACCTTTTTTCCGTGAAGTCGCTGGGTGGGTTTGAACTGTCAACCTTAAGGTTAGCTGCCAACCGCAAGCCACTTGTGCCACCCAGGAACCTTAGACTTTGGATGTTGTTGCTGTGTGCTGTGGAGTCGGTTCCGACTCATAGTGACCCTGTACAGGGTTTCTAAGGCTGTAAATCTTTACGGGAGCAGAAAGCCTCATCTTTCTCTCGCAAAACAGCTGATAGTTTCGAACTGCTGACCTTGCGGTTTGCAGCCCGATTTGTAACCACTACGCTACCAGAGCTCCTTTGGATACAGAAGTGTAAATGTACTTGGAGAAGGACTGCTTGACTCTTGACTGGATGTAAGATTAAGATGTTTATCATGAGGTCTGTGCTTGTCAAATATGTGAACCTAAAAACAGGTGTGTTTCACTTACTGTCCACGCTCTGTGAAACAGATTATGATTTGGACATTATATGAACACAACATTTTATAAAAAAGGGAGGCATGCAGGATAGTCACCAGGACCTGAGATGGGCACCCTTTGCTGCTGTGCCAAGAAACTAATGAAAAATTTGGTTCCACCCCACAACCAGTCTTTCATGGTCACCACCCTGTTTCCAAGAGCCTTGACTGCGCACTCACCTTCCCACAGCACACATTCACAGTCCAGTCAGCCACCTCCACCATCGCCACCAGCTCACTTCCTTTCCTCCCTCTGCCAACCTTCTCCATTCTACCTTCACCGCTCACACGCACCCACACAAATGGGCTTTAAAATTTTCCAACCCTGCCCACCCCTCCTCCATCTTCTATCTGGCCACCATTCCTATTCCTCCTCCCATCACCAATGGAGCCCACTTCGGGAGGAGTCTGATAGAACAACTGAGCCAAGTGTGGCAGCGACCTTTGTGGGCCATCCCCTTGTGACTCTGGACAAGAAACCTTGGAGGTGTGCTGGGGGCCTCTCCCTGCTGCTGCCCCAAGGTAGGGAAGTGCACGGATCTAGAGAACAGAACATCTAGATTTCTGTACTTAAGAATATTCTTTTGCTAAGCCCTGCTCTCTCACTGGGATTTGGACTCCTGGTGTAGCCCCCTAACATCAGCACTGAACTACAAACCACATGTTGGCAGTTCAAAACCCACAAGTGCTCCTCAGAAACTTTAAGTTGTTGTTTTTGTTAAGTACCACCCATTCGGATCTCACTCATAGAAATACTGTATAGTGTTTCCAAGTGACTGCTGAGTTTGAATTGCTGACCTTGTGATTCAAACCGATCTTGAGGTTCAGTGCTTATCCTACAGCGCCACACCAGGACTCCACTATACAGGGCCGTTATCAGTCAGAAAGGAGTCAACAGCACTTAACAACAACAGTATAAATTTATGGTATCATAGAGTTGTCCAAACGGATAATGGACACATACTGGTAATCTTAAATGCTCAGTTACCCTCTAGCTCAATCAATTGTGAAGTCACCAGTCTTCAATCCCCAGTCTTTCAGTCATACTTCCTCTTCTTTGTCTGCTAATCACCGTACCATTAAACTACCATTGCTTAGCTGCTTACCATGTTCCTGGCACCAGGCTCAATGTTTCATACTTACCCAATAATTACACAAGGTAGAGACAGTTATTATCCCCATTTTAGTAAATAGGAAGACTGGCTGAGAGGTTAAGTAACTTGCTGGGCCCACATGGCTAATATGAGATTGAATCCAGATTAATTTAGTAAAGGCTGTCAGAATCTAAAACCTGTGCTATTATGGTTTGGATATCACAGCAGGACAATCCTTGTTGAAAAGACAAAACCGGATTATCTAAAAATAGCTGAGTTTTTTAAGCCCATGGATCTCTGTAAACATATTACTGAAGTTTTACCTTAACTGTAGGCAGCTAAAGGCAAAGATTGAAAGAGAAGGGCCTAGAGCTGTTCAGTAACCAGACAAGGTTTATTTAATCACCAGTAGATCCTGATACAATAAGCAATTAATGTGCTTTAATCATTCAATTCTAGCAAGCAAATAATAGGTTAATGTAATAAGGAATTTACTGTTGACAATGATTTAGTCCTATGAGAAAACACAATGCATTTTAAAATCTTCCAGGTACCTTTTAAATGGCTTATAAATTATCTGTGAGTTTTATCAAGCTTTTTGATAAATATGAGTCTTTGAAGGACCAGCTGCGCTCAGTTATTCATGTGTAGAAAGATGTTATGGATGGTTCTAGAAAGACATCTAATGCTTGATATAGATTCAGTTTATCCATATTTTCCTTTTGTGTCTCTTGAACAACTTGGGTCCACCTTAACTCAAATAAAATTTAGATCCTGGCTTGAAAATTTTTACTCCTTTTGGCCTAACATAAAATAGGCCAGGGTTATTTTATTTTCCATTGGTTTAACAATTTAATTAGTAATACATTAATGATGCCCTGAATATCTGTTGTTAAGTACCATCAAGTCAGTACTGACTCAAAGCGACTCTGTATAGGGTTTCTGAGAAGCAGCTGGTGTGTTTGAACTGCTGATCTTGTGGTTTGCAGTTCAGTGTTGATCCTATAGCATAACACCAGAAGGTGCATTTTATATTCTGCTTACCTTGGTATTGTTTGCTTTTACTTTTTTATTGTGAATTGAGTGAATGGTAGCAGACAACATCATCAGCTTTTCCCTCAACCAATCATATGTTTTGCTTCATCTCAATGATTACAATCCATTCCCTGCAACAACAGTTATCCTGCTTCCTCCCTGTGATTTCTCTTTTACATCTTATATTTCACAAAGCAACAAAGCAAAAATATTTGATGTACACATACAAAACAAAAATATATATTCATTTAAACGTCTAAAGGGCACATTTTGCAAGCTTGCCTCTATGTACTGTGTTTCAATCAAAAGTTAATATTTAAAATGTTCTAAATCAAATTGGTTAGAAATTCATGTAAAATGTTAAGACAGGATAGGAAAGGAATAGAGACTGATGAAAACAAATAATTAACTTATAGTAAAATACAATTTAATCTAAGCAAATTTAAAGCATCTAGATATTTATTCTCCTAGAAATCTTAACAACTTTTTTATACCTCATCACATTAGCCAAATGTTAGGTTAATGATAGTTTTACTAATATGTCATCAAACTACTGAAAGGTCATATAGGGAAATGACCTTTGTAATTATGCTAATAAATAGTCTTTAGATCTGAATAGATCTTGGAATCTTGAGAGAGAGACTCATTCTCTCACATGACCTTTCCACCTGTAAAGAGGACTAGCAGCCATGACCACACACATTTAATGCAGGCCACACTGAAATTTGGAGTCCTGGTAGGGCGCCGTGGGTTAATGCGCCAGACTGCAAAGCTACTAGAACTGCAAGGTTGTGGTTCAAGCTCACTAGCTGCTCCTAGGAAACCCTATACAGGGTCGCCATGGGTTGGAACCGACTCGACGGCACTTCTCAACAACAACACACTGAAATTCAGGATCCCACAGCTCTCTTCTATGCTAGTCTTTTCTGTTATCATCTGTTATCCCGTTGGCCCAACTGCAATAGAAAGCAATTTTAAAATAGTCTTAGATATACAGGGGTAGGTGAAGAGTGCACAAAGTTGACCTTTTATGAACAATTTCCAAATAAATGATCATGAAGGAGACTGACTATTTAGTAGTTAAGAAAAAATATAATTGACAGTATCCAAAGTTCCCTAGTTACAACTCTGCCATTCAGTCATGCTTGTAATTATACAATTTAATGGACATTCAACATTATTTATATCCTAGAGAACTCTGTGTGTGTGTGTGTGTGTGTGTGTGTTTGCAGGGAGGGGAGCAAAGAAGTCAGTGGTCAGTGGGAGAGTAGGAAGTATACACTCATTTTGTTTGTGACCTATCTTTGGACTTGAACCTTATGAAACTTAAGAATGAATATGATCCTGATCCTCCAAAAGGGCTCATTGATTTTGATTGAAAAAGGAGAGATCCTAAGTAACTTTATTCACCCTGATGATATGCAAGTCATTAATATTTAAGTAGCCATGACATAGAGGGAGTTTGGTTCTTCTTGTTGTTGTAAACAGATTCTGGACTTACCACAATTCTTTTTTCAATAAATAAAAGTAACTTACAAGCTTGAAAAGAATACCAGTTTTTATAGATGTCTTCCTGATCATAGTGGAGTGCAATATTTTATTTTTTCTGACTTTTTTCAAACTAACTGGACCACCCCAAACTTGGCCAGGTTTTCATCTTTGTATCACTAATTTGCCAAGAAGATATATCCACATCTAGACGAGTGACTTCAGTTCTAATCTGTCCCAATCTGAGTCTCTGCCCATCTGCCTCCCATATTTCCACCTTTCCTTTCTTTCCCAGAAGATTCTTGTATCCAAAGATACCAGAGACTCATTGACTAAAACCCGGAGGGATTGGGGGGTAAAGATCTAATGGTAACAAAGCAAGGTGATGAAAAACTGATTACATGAAGAGAAAGATTCTTGGTTTCTGTTATGCTACGCTCATAATGAGAACTGTAGCTTCAGGGTTCCTAATAAAGGAGAAAACAAAACAAAACAAATCCCAGCAACAATTACAAAAAAAAAAAAAAAAGGTTGGATGAGCCATTAACAAAATATGAACAGACATATTCCATTCTTAACAAAATACAATATTATAATACTAGTGATGAATGTACGTTTAGACAGTGTTAGAGAATCAGTAGCATGTTGGCATTATCAGTGTTCACTCAAACAGACATTGAGTATCCATAGACCTGTGTAGTACATGGATGATACCAGAGAGAGAGAGAGCAATTATAGAAGAATCTAACCATATAAAACAAAGCAAAATAAAACAAAAACCAGTAAAGATATACAAATTCCACAAAAATCTGTGTTTTACTCCAGAAGCAAAGAAGTGTTGATAAATTAAAAATAGACAACAGATGGAGAGTTCGGGAAGACTTTTTTGATGGCCTGAACTTACATCTGTGTTTTGAGTGAAAAGAGGGGCACAATGTAATAGAAAAAGTAGAAAAATGTAAAGGGGTAAAGTTGACAGAAAGTACAGGAGTAGAGAGTTAAGATCAAGCAAATTCTGTAAAGCAGACACAAAATTAACAAATTAATTTAGTCAGTTTAACTAAGTCATGTAGAATTTTAAGGAACATGATTAGCAATTAGTATGCATGCTATAAAGATGTTTTAAAAGGTCAGGTAGAAAGTTTTGATGTTAATAGGAAACAAGGGGATACTTGTGCTTATCTAATTGATTGTTGTGGTTAGATATGGTTGTGTCAGTTCTGACTCATAGGGACAACAGAACAAAACACTGCCCAGTCCTGTGCTGTCCTCACAGTTGTCGTGTTTGAGCCCATTATTGCAGCCACTGTGTCAATCCATCTTGTTGGGGGTCTTCCTCTTTAGCGCTGACTCTCTTGATAAACACCCGGCTGAAAAAATATGTTCCCAAAGTGACATGTTAAAAGAGAATATAAATTTGTTCCTGTAATCTGAAAGTCTGAGTTGGGTTCAAGGAAAAAAAATAAACCTTTCCAAATGGAATTTTGTTACTGACTTGAGTGAGAAGTCACTCATGGAGTGTTATGTTCACTCTTGGATATTCATAAAAATTTTTTTTGGTAAAACATTTTTGGAAACATTTATTTTATTACCATATGAGCTGGAACTGACTCAAATGCAATTAACAACAAAAACACAATAATTTAGCTAAAGGGGGAACATAATAACCCTCAAATCATAATGTGCAGAATGCTAAACTGTGATGTTATACAAAATGAATTTTTGGCTTATAACAAAGTAGACATCATGAGTCAGTGTCCAATCCAATGCCCAGTATCTCAGGTTAATGTTGTTAAGTCCCATTGAGTTGATTCAAACTCATAGAGACTCTGTAAGGAGCAGCTGGTAGGTTTGAACCACTGACTTTACGGTTAGCACTGCGGTGCTTATCCTACAGTGCCACACTAGAAGGCCTCAGATGGGTATTGTAAAAATGATACCAACCAAACTCCCCACAACACTCAGTACCCAACTGAGTTTGACCACTCATTCAAATGGTCACACAGAACACAGACACCATGCTCACAGTTAGGGTATTTATTAGGGAAACTAACAGATTGCTATGCAGGATCAGAAAATGCTCAGGGTACAGTTCTTCCAGTTACAACAGCCTCTTCTCTGTTGTGCCCACAGGCAGGTCTCCCTCTGGTCCTTGATCTTTTGACCTGACCTCTGCACTACTCTGGCAATGTTACAAAGCTTTTATGGGGCTGCTGATACCCACAGGGTGTACCAGTACATCATAAACCTCAGTCTGAAAGCACTAGGCTATAATAGCTCCAGGGGCCAGTAAACATAACTCCCCTAATTAAGTGGCTGAAGCCACACCACAATGCAAGTAAGCCGACTGCCCAGAGTCACTGAACTTTACTTGCTCTGTGTGCTGACAAGTGCAGTTCTCTGTCTCATGCTCTGACTCTTGGTTCATCTGCAGCTGTCCCTTTACCAATCCTCCGTGTCACAGCTTTCTGTCCCTGGGTCAAGGAGTTTCCAGAGTTCAAATGGCATACTCTACTTCTGGATCTCCTCCTCGGCTATAGAGAGATACACATTGCTACATCTGAAATGATTCATTTTATAGCCATGTTAGAGTTCCAAGCTTTCACAATCAGAATTAACTCGGTTAACAATCACTCACAACTGAATCATATAACATTTTCAGCATCTTCCTCTACCTTCTTCTATCTAGACCCACCAATGAAACTTCATGTGGTGGGAAGAAGCACAAAGACTATGGGTTGTTGTTGTTTAGTGCTTTGGCGTCAGTTCCAATTAATAGCCACCCCATATAGGGTTTCCAAGGAGTGGTGGATTTGAACCACTAACCTTTTTGTTCAAATCGACCTTGTGGTCCAGTGTCACACCAGGACTCCAAGACTATGGGCAGAAAAGCCATATTAAATACTGCACTGCTCTGCAGTTAGAAAGTCCAGGGCTTTAGTGTACTATTGTTGCAAAGATTTTCTTAAATATAGTCCTTTTTTCAGTACTTACATAATACTTTTCTTAATTCAGCCTTGCATTTTCCCTTTTTCACTGTGTTTCCAAGAGTGTATACTTATAGTTTGGTTTCAGAAAAATAGATATATCTACTCCTCACTTATCAAATATCTCATTATCCATCATTTCACATTTGCAGCAATAGTTTTTAAATGACTATTTAACTATTTTATACATTGACACTTGTATCTCTGGCAATGCATGAAAAGGTGCAAGGTGACAGTAATGTTGGCTGTGATGTGTTATGTTTCAACTAGGTTGGACCATGATTCTTAGTGCGTTGGCAGTTATATAATAATTTAATTTGGCAGTTATATGGTAATGTAATCATCTCCATTTTTGTATAATGCTGATTTAAAAAAAACGGCCTGCTCTTTGGAACCTAACTGTATTGATCAATGAGTTGGTATAATAAAAAATGACATTTACCAAGACTTTCTATTTTTATTTTACTGTATTTTATTTGTTTAACATATGGTTCATAAATATCAAGATTAAATTCTAAATCCAATGTAATCTGACTTCATTGAATTAGCATCAATTATAAATCAGAATATATTGATTGGACAGTAGAGCATCTTATCACTTGTGTTTTGGCCTGTACGTGAAATGTGAACCTGAACATTAGGATAAGAATCTTCCTCTCTCACCACCTAGAATTTAACCTTTTACAATCATCATGATTGTTGAGAGGCGGGGCTTGATGGCGGCTCGGGTGGAGGTGCAGTGAAGTTTGCCGTTAGCAATACCACAGAATACCAGGCAAAACAGATGCAGGGCAGAGCTCCAAAACTCGGAACCACAGAGATAGGAATATTTTAAAAGTTTGAAGGCTTATAGTTTGTGGAAATTGGAGCTGAAGTTAAAAAAACGCATACTTTTGAATCTGCCGGGCCGGGCTCGGAGACTCGGAGCCGACATCTTGGGCGAGACCAAAAGGCAAGTCTAAGCAGAGGAGCAGAAAAACGCTGCTGGAACCTTGGAGCAAAGGTGGGCAATACGCTTTGTCAGTTTTGCTTTGTTCTGATTTTCTTTTTTTCGGTATCTGCTCATTGGTGCGCCCACTGTTTGGACACCACCATTCTGGTGACTAGAGGGGAAGCCTGAGCAAGTGGACAACCCCCAACCCTCACCACGCATGTGCACAGATACTCAGCCCAAGAGCAGACCCTGAACGTTTTTTTGTTTGTTTGTTTTGTTTTTTAATACAGGAAAGGACAGGACAGGGCTATAGAGAGGGCAAGAGGGTTTAAAGGCAAAACAGGCTAAAAATTAAATTAGAGCCTGAGGTACAGCATAACAACCAACACTGACATCTTGAAATCGCTCAGGCAGCTTTGAAAGCAAGAAGCTGAAGAGAGGCCATTAAAGTCATACTTAATTAGGCTACCGATTTTTTTTTTTTTT
>NW_006408579.1:6648752-6725324 GCF_000296735.1 Chrysochloris asiatica
TTATAAAATGTTTCAAAACTCTTTGCAATGGAGTTGAGAAAAATAAAATCATCATGATTCTTCATTTAAAATAATTTCTCATAGGTTAGGACTATCTCAGAATATATGCAAAGAGCCAATAATCATATAGCACTTTTTCCTTTCCTGTTATTTTTCAATAAGTTTTAATCTTAAAATGGTCCTTTTGAGCTACTGCTTCTATAAGAAAAAGAACAGCCATTTAAGTCAATACATACCAGGGGTACTATGCCATTTCAGAAAAACAAATAGTTTTTCTTGTGCTGGTCCTCATATTATGTGTTTTAACTTTTGACTTATTATCTTAGTCATGTCAAAATGAAAAATGGATCTCTCGAGGGACTTCTATTATGTCAGATTGAAAAATCATCTCTCCTGATGCTTGGGGCAACTGCATGTTCAAAGTCCTTTTCCCTCATTTCTCATTGTGTTCTGTGTGGCTATGCCATCTTCCAGCTTTCAGAGCCATTTCCATTGCTGATGGCATATCTCCACTTAGGAATCAGACCATTTCCATGTGTACACAATAATCCCCATGCAATTGGCAATGATTTATTCATAAATTTGATTTATTTAAAATATTCCCATTACCTAAAGCTATCTACTCTCTGAAATGTGTGTTTGTGTGCATATTTAGCTGTGAAGTAGAATGATTTTCTAGAGACATATACACAATAGGTTGGGGCAAAGATAATATGAGGAAAAATATTTTTCTTGAAAAAATATATTACTCTAAGGAAATACTGCATGAGATTGCTGTTTGGTGCAGTAGTTAATCATATCCTTAAGAGTTGATTTGTTCTTTAGAAACTATAGTTCTCTTCCTAGGAGTCCAGAGGACAAATTCAGTCCCTAAAGTCTAGTTCATAGCCTCTTGAAACCATAAAAGGGAAGATTTTATGATGTCATTCACTTTCCCCACAGATCTGACTCCCAGTCTGTCCTCATGATCTTCTTGGTTTATTCTCCTAAGTTCTTTGATCACTAACAGTAGAAAGGAAAGTCAAGAAGCCAGGAAGATGCATGGGAAAGTATTTCCTCATCTACCTTCCCCATCTGTCCCATTCATACTATCCAAAACACTATGGTTAGAGATTGTGCTTTAAGTTCTATGGCCCATTGTTACACCCCTTGGTAACCTTTGCCATCCACTAAAGCCTTTGTGCAATTCTTTTCTCTGTCTCCCTGATTATAGCCAGAAGGTATCTCTTCTTCCCAGCCCTATGTTAGTACTTCCTTTGCATTACTCATATGCAATTGGAACCATTTTCTTTTGGAGTATAGCTTTTTGTTTACCTGTCTTATAAGGTTTTCTAATTTGTCAACTCATTGAGAGCTTGAGCAACTTCACATGCTGAACAGCACCTACCTTAGCAGATGTCTTAGTTGTCTAAAGCTGCTGTAACAGAAATACCACAAGTGGATGACTTAAAAAACAAATTTATTCTCTCACAGTTTGGAAAGCTAAAAGTCCAAATTCAGAATACTGGCTCTTGGGAAAGGATTTCTCTTTGTCAACTCTGGGGAAAGATTTTTGTCTCTTTTTACCATCTGTAGGCCCAGTACTATCTGGAGATCTCCAAACAGCTTGGCATCCATCTTCCCCTGGATCTAGGAGCATCATACTGAAGGTACCCCAGGTCTAAAGAATGTACTCCATTCCTGGCTCTTGTTTCTTGGGAGTAGTAGGTCACTCTTTCTCTGCTTAAGTCTCTCCTTTTATCTCTTTTAATATAAAAGGTGCTGAGTGCCACACCCCTGGGGATCAGTGTGGTGGTGGGATTAAGGGTGTTGTATCATGGTGTGGCGCTGTGGGTTTATATGCTGTACTGCAAAGTCGTTTGAACCACAAGGACAGTGGTTCAAGCTTACCAGCCGCTCTTTGGAAACCCTATACAGGGTCGCTATGGGTTGGAACCGACTCAATGGCCCTTAACAACAATAACAACAACATCACACCCTTAATGTTTTTATCAGTTTATCACTTCAAATCACTTCATGGGGCATAGCTACATCTCAACTGCTAAACCACTGAGAATCTTGACCCAGTCAAGTTGACCAAAACCTTAACTAACTAACAGAGTCTTGGGTGCTTGTTTTCAAAATAGCTGTACATAGTAGAATGAATGCGTTAGAGGAAGTCAGAAAGGAAGTTATGAATTAATGAGACTGTTAAACAGGAAAATTTTAGTTGCAATGAACAATGTCATAGAATGATCATCAAAGAGTAATGATTCATCTTGTAGGTGAAATAAAGGAGGCTTCTATGTTTAATGGGATTTTGAGCTGGTCAAAAATTACCAAAGTATTCAGCATGATTACAGTGACCCTCATTACTGAAAATTGACATTTCTGTTTCAGTGATACTCTGTAAAACTAGATTTTTTTCAATAACATATTAGGTGAATATACTACTTGGTAAGTTAAATATGAGACTACTTGGAATTAAGACAATGCAAAACAGGACATTCTAAACAGAAGCTTTAGTTACTGAATTGATAGTAAATGGCAAGATAAGCAAAAACGGAATGTTATAAGCAAGGAAATAATAGGTCTCTGTTTGTCCTCATAGAATTAATACATTTTATTTTTTAATTAATTTTGGCATTCACTGAATCTCAATACCTTATTTTGTGTATGCAAACATATTTAAGGCTTGGAGGTACTAAGTAGTTTGACTATAGTCATATGACTTGAATAAAGAACAAAAGATACAAGCTACAGGTATGTTCTTGCCTACACTTTTTGCTGAGTAAATTTATATTTTGTTCTGTGTACCTATTACATGGGTAAGACAAAATAAGCAACTAGCAAAATAAAGTCAAATCCTATATTCAAGGGAACACTGCATGATTTAAAATCAGGAAAGGTGTGTGTCAGGGTTGTATTTGTTCATCACCATACTTACTTTATTAGGACACAGTATCAATATGAAAATATATCAGGGCTTATTTGCATGAAAATAACCTGGCCATGTGCAGAGAAGCCATTATGAAAGAGTGAGGTAAAGCATTGACAGTCTTGCTGAGTCTGTCATGGTTAGTTACTTTGCTTTGACACAGAATTTGATTGTCCTTGATGTTCATGTTAGTAATAAAAATTGGAAACAACAAAAAATGGTGTCCTTATACTTTTTCATCTATTCATTCATTCAAAAATTATTTTTTGTGTGTCATTGAATAAAGTAGACAAAATAACTATTGTCATTAATCTTTTACTATGATAGAAAAGACAAAGGAAACAAGAGGCCCAAAACAAATCATTGTATATATTACCCCACTACCATCGAGTTGATATCAACTCATAGTAACCTTGTATAAGGTTGCCAAGACAGTAGATCTTTATGGGAACCGCAAGCCTCATCTTTCTCTCAAGGAGCAGCTGGTGAGTTTGAACTGCCAACCTTATAGTAAGCAGTCTAGTGCAGATCCTAAGCACCACCAAGGCTCCTTATTGTATATATTGTTGTTAAGTGCCGTGGAGTCATTTCCAAATCAGAGCGACCCTGCATAGGGTTTCCAAGGCCGCAAATCTTTGCTGAAACTGAAATCATCCTCTTTTTCCCATGGAGCTACTGGTGGGCTCAAACAACTGACTTAGAGTTCACAGTCCAGTGTCTATCCTACAGTGCCACAAGGTGCTAAAAATAAAATTAAGGAGCCCTTGTGGTACTGTAGGGTAAGTACTGAAAAAACAAAATTGGAATGCTTCTTTGAAACAAGGATAGTAAAACTTTATGTAAGTTTTTTTGAACTTGTCATCAGGAAAGGCTTATTTCTAGGAAAGAACATCATGTTTGCAAATTTAATGGTCAGCAAAAATGAGGGAAATCATATACAATGGACTCAAACATACCAATGATCATGAAAATTCATAATTGGGCAACATTCTGTTCTGTTTGATATAAGGTTGCCATGAGTCATATCCTACTCCATGACAATGAACAACAATCAAGTATGATGACAACATCAAATGAAGAGGGTCAGGTTAGGGGTGTGCTGTTTAGAGAAGGTGGATAGGAAAGGTCTAGCTGATAAAATAACATTCACAGTGGTGTCCACAGACATGTTCTGAATCACACATGATTAAGGGAAAGTATTACCCTTTGAAAAGGAAGGCTTATCTTAAGTAGATAATTAGGAAATGAAAGCCATCAATGAGTTGGGCAAGTGAACACACATAGCAGAGAAGAATAGCATTCCAAGGTTGATCATTTCACCCCTAGCACCCACTCTGCCTCAAGGCACCACGCATATGGTGGCATATGTTGGAATGAGACAGCTGCATATGTGAGTCGAAGGTAAATTTGTACAGTGACATATCAGTAACACCTGCAATCATTTGCTAGCCAATATCATCCACTCCAACATATAAAGAACCTTGTCTATCAAAAGAAAAGCACATACAAAACTTGTGTGCTGTCCAGAGTTCAAGCTTTTTAAAATATAAAATATAAACTTGAATTCAAACATAAAAATAGTATGCCTGCATAATCCATGGCCTTAGCATGTTTGTGTCATCAGCAGTGGAGTTAAGAAACAAAACAAAACAAAAAACTCTGCTAACTTGTCCTTTCACCTTCCTTTTGTCATCCAACACATTATCCTTTCTCCATCAGGGTACAAAACACGTTCTTAAGTTTCTTTTTAATTTAATAAAACCCAGAGACTGGGTTTTATGCATATTCATGGACACTTGATTAATAATTGATGAGAAGGCCTAGGGCAGGTGGTTGAGAATTAAAAAAAAAAGAGAGAGGGAAAAAAAAAACAACATTTATCAGGGAGCAGAGTGGAAGAAGGAGAATGCACACGAGCTTCACTCCCGAGGGGCATAGAAGGAGAGAGAGAAAAAGGAGGAGGTGGTGTAGGCAGACACTGTGCTGAATGTCATCAGTGGAGTGTAATTTCTTTGATTTACATATTTAATTGCTTCCTGTCTTTAGCAGTTGGGCTCTAGAATTCTGACACACTTTATGAGAAATTAATCTGAGGGTTGGAGAGGCTGTGCTGTATGGGAAGGGAAAGCTGTACCTAAGCCTAGTAGTTGTCCTAGAAAGCTTAGGAAAGGTTATTACCATTAGTTCTACACTATCAAGGGCACTATTAGTAGATCTATTTCCAAGACATAATTCTCATAAAAAAGACGTTGTTGTGATAGGAAAGGATAGTCGTGCATATAGAAGACCATAAATCTCATAATTAATTACAATTAAAAGTGTATTTACCCTAATGCCTTATGAAATCAGAATTCCACTCATTTGTATGGTTATTTATGGTTTTAAAATACATAAATTTGTTCCTCATAATAAATCTCTGATGTATGCATTATAATCTCCATTTCCACATGAGGCAACTTAGGTATAAAGAGGTTAAGTGACTTGCCCAAACCACCAGTAAAATTCATACCAATGTTTAAACACAGTCCCTCTGAATTCTTGTCCATGGCTGTTTCTACCACACAATGGCCCACAGTGCCTGTGATCAGTCCACACTGGACAGCTTCACATCTCTTTGGACACATATATAGATCACTGACTTAAACTTCAAATGATATCACATCATAGCTTGATGATGTACAAAGTATTGCTATTGGTCCAATGAAATAAAACATAAAAATTAAAAATTCCATGTGAAAAACCACTATTAAAAATAATAGTTGCATTATTTGAAGACTCAAACCAAAACCTCTTTGCTTACCAACTAAGCAAATAATATAGAAAAGGTGTGCTCCTAATTCTCTTGGCATGTGGAAAAACCAAACCTGAATTTCAGAAGGATATCCTGTGATTCTTGCTCATCTGCTAGCACAGACAATTTACTGGTACAGACAGTTAAGGGAGATAAAAATTGACCATAGGATAAATGCTTGTGTAGATAAGAAGCGGCAGAAGAATTTGAATGATCAGGGCATTTCTTTTCATTATTATGAACCTCTCAGTTCCAAAGCAGTACACTGTATGTTGTGTTTTTCTAAATATGGAAGCTAATGCTTGAAGCATAGTTCATGTGGAGTGTGCAAGTAGGCCAGGCCAATGTTCATCTTAATTTATCATCGTAATTTTTCCAGTGAAGAATATAATTGTTTATTTATGATCTGGGAAGTCAAAATCAAAGTGATGTTTAAAAAAACAACGGCAATTCTAGCTACTCAGTCTCATTTTCTGTTGTGAAGGCAATGATAAATAATAAATGAACAGTTGATGCATATTTTAACAGAAATGAATCATTGCATAAATGTTAGCTACTTGTTTATTAATACTTAACTACTGTATATAGTACTTAATGACAAGTACTAAAACAAATGATTTTTTTTCTTCTTCCCTTGATATGCTCAAAGAAGTATGAAAGTTCACCCACATTTTTCAGTAGTTACTTTCCACCATGATTTTTTAAGCATCATGACATGATAGTTTTACTGTTTCCCATAGGGTAATTGAGTTAAATCAATTTTTCATTTTCTTGAGGGTTTGAATAATTGTCCGTGTAACAAAGTCCTGATTTTATATAGTTCCCTTCCAATGCACATTTCATTTTAAACATAACTTCATGGGATCTGTTTTTTCAGATTGGCTTGGTATCCAGGTTTTAATGGTACCTCTCAGTGACTGGTAATTTCTGAATAATGCCAGCACTTAAGACTTGATTGTTATTCAACAGATCAGACCCACCCACAGGTGCATTGGAAGACAGGCCTTGCACTCTGCTTCTGAGAGGTCACAACCTTGAAAACCATTTGGAATAGTTCTACTCCACATATGTAAGGTTGCCATGAGCCAAAATCCACCTAATAGCAACTGAAAACAACTCAGTGACTGACCATCTTTTACCCATTGTAATATGTCTGTTTAACTTATTTGTCTGCATGTTTCAACTCAGTAATCACTTCAATTAATTCAATTAATTAATCTCATGCTCCCCTACTGACCTTGAAACGTACTCCTATTTGTCATTCTGGGGGTCACCACAATTACACTTCTTCTTGGGATCTTCAGGGTCTTGGAATTACCTTTTTTCTTTTTCTGACTCATTCTGGATGACTACATAATGTCAATGGAGGGTTTGATTCAAAATTGAGAATTTGAGCAACGTGCAAATTCTAGCAGCAAACAAACATTCCTTTCTTGACATTAAAAAGGTACCTGGGTTAGAGCTGTATTTTGAAGGCTCTTTAAGCCTTTGTAACAGCTTCCCTCAGCCTTCTGATGCTGAGTGGCTTGTGTTTTAATAACAGCAGAACCACCAGGATGACCCTCCCTTCTTCAAGACTATTTACATAGTTCTTCAGGCACCTGCACAATAAATCACAATCCCTTAGGAATCATCAATTGGAATTTAAGCATCTGTGATTGTTTCTTAACTTTTATTGTATATTTGTAATTTAAGTTACAAGTTTACATTCCAACCCAGTGATAATCTAAGTAAAACTTGTCTGTCTCTTAGGCCACACCCCTCCTTTCACAAGTAGCCTTCCATTTCTTAGAATCTGGCCACTTCATACTTCATCTGGATTACTTTATGTTCTCTGGTGCAGATACTCTGTAGACAAATCACAGAACCAAGAATTCTTAAACCAGGGCTGGCTGAACATGATTACACATTAAAATCACATTAAATGCCATTTACAAGGAAGATTCCTTATGACTTCCTATTGAATTTTTGATTCAGTGGGTTTAGTATGGGGTCCAAGCTTCTGAAAATTGTATAGAGCTCATTAGGTGACTCAGAGATATGAATAAAATCGAGAACTACTTTAGAGGCTATCTAAACTGTGCTTGTATCTACAATGATTTTTAATCCATTGCAAAGTTAAAGCTTCTCTGATGTCATTTATGAAATACTATGTCTTCTCTCCAATTATCAGTTTATCCAGAGAATTTTCACTCTTTCTCTTCCTCTCTGTTTTTAAAATTTTTGAAAGGTTATGCAGGATTCTTGACTAACTAACAAATATAAACATTGTTGAACCTACTTATTATTTCAGACCTATTAAAATATTTAGAATCATCGAAGAGGAAAGAAAATTTTTATGGCTTAAATTAATTTAGTTAAGGGATATGATATGTTGGAACCAAAGTTTATTCATCACTGGAAAAAAATAGGACAGTGAGAGATTCTGAGGCTAGAAATAACTGAGAAACTGTAACATTGTAAAATTAGGAAATATAATATAATCTTTATCAAAAAGAATGGTGTGAAAACACTTATAAAACGCTATCTGGTAGACTATAGGATAAGCACTGGACTGCTAACCACAAAGTCAGAACTTCAAACCCACTGATAGCTCCTCAGAAATCCTATACAGGGTCACTACGAGTGGGAGCTAATTTAATGGCGCTTAACAACAGCAACATCTGGCAGACTATACCCAAAATGTATCTGGGAACTTCTGCCTGAGCATTGGAGGTTATATTTAAGGTGGGTCATCATCTTCAGGTGAATAACAGATTTTCATTTTTTCTTATTCTGCACCCCCTTCCTTCATTCTCTGGTGCTGGCACACAAAATGAGTTTGCTTGTCCACAACAGAAACTGCTGATGTACAAGGTGAAAAAGTGAATATGAATCAGGACAAGCATTTGACATAAAAAGGAGTTCAGCTGTCCACAATCAACATATGCTAAACTGTTTCTAAAGAGAGAAAATCTTTTGTAGCTCTGAATAGGTTTGAAACTAATATAGGATGTAACCAGATTGAGCCTACAGAAAGAGCAAAACAGGGACAGTTATTTGGAGCTGAGGCACATGGATGGGGTGAAGTATGTGCTAGCATAGCTGAATGTGTGACTTTTGGTATGAAAAACAACCATCAAACATGTAATCTAACTGCAGTGTAATCTCTAGCCATCGAACTGAATGGCACTATATATAGTAATTGAGACTTGGACTTCATTTGCTTCCTAATCTTACTATCTGAAAAAAACAAAATCCATACTCCATCAGCCAGATTACAGGCCCAAGAATCCCACCTGGTATGTAAGACACCAGGGTTCATAACAAGTCCTTTAAATGAATCTCTAGAGAGAACTAGGAAGAACTAGAGGAGCTCTGATAGTGTAATTGTTACAAGTCTGGCTGCTAATCTCAAGGTCAGCATTTCAAAACTACCAGCAGTTCCATGGGAGAAAGATGAGGCTTTCTGCTCCCATGAAAATTTACAGCCTTGGAAACTCTATATGAGGTCATTATGAGTCAGAACCAACTTCATGGCACATAGCCATCACTACCACCACGGAGAACTAAGGTGGTAATTAGACAAAACATGGAAATTGGTAGGGATAGAGCTATACTAGGGAAGGGAGAAGTAAACTGGGATCAGCAGGCCAAATTCAGTTGTCAAATACTAGTGGACTGTCTACTTGGTTCTGCTGCTCTGAAACAGTTATAGATTTGCCTTCTTTAAGAAAGATTATATCATATAGTGAATCCATGTTTCTTTTGCATTCTTACCTTCACAGTATTATGGATTGTAATGGTTTTAGCATTGAAATGGGAATTTAACACATTAATTTGTTAATATGGTATAGATGGTATGTTTAAACCAACCCATTCTTACTTTCTAGCTCCAATTATCTTTTTTATTCATTTAACAAATATTTATTGAGCTCTGTTCCTGGGATATTACAATTATGAGCTAGACGGTATATCCAATAACTAGACCAATGTTGTCACACACCTTGTATTTTAGAAAGGAATGTGGGAGGCCACGTTGCTAACATCAATACAAACAACTGGGTTCTTAGTGAAAATATTTCAAGTATGGTGCAAAAGGAGATCCTTCTTTGTGAACAAGAGCAGACAAGGGTATTATAAGAAAATCTCAACTCTCCCCAAAAATGCAGATGCGTGCTTCACTTTAACAAATGTCCCAAAATTAAGGTAATGATTTAAGTACAGCTGAACTTACATAACATACCATTTCAATTTGTCCTCATTGGTACACCGTTTCAACTAACTCACCTAGCCTCAGAGGCTAGTTTCACAGGCTGAACCTAGAGAATCAGAGGACAGCATCCCTCAGATTCGTATGGTAGCAGTTAAGAGTATGGGCTCTGGAGCCAGCCAGACTGGATATGAATCCTGCCTTCAGCGTTCTCTGGATATGTGATCATAGGCAAATTATTTTCCTCTCATTGCCTCAGTTTCCTCATGGATAAAATTGGGTTATTACCAGTGCACACCTCATTAGGATATTGTTAAGATTAAGTCAGTTAGTACAGGTAAAACACTGAAAACAGTATACATTGAAAAGAGTTGTCTTCCTTATTATTACTCATACTTCAAACTGGATTCCATATTACTTGTGAACAATAATCAGGTTTTACTTTTCTGTTTCTTCACACCTGACAGCTGCTCAGAGAATATTTGTGAGCAGATTCATTTTAGAAGTTCATAAGACACTGGTGTCTTATAGGCATACATAAGTTCAAAGCTTTCACTTTCTAACACCACCTAGGATGCTCCGTTCCTGCTCTGCATCCTATGTGCTAAGGCCTAACAGAAACTATGGGGGAAGAAAGAAAACGGCAAACATTATGTGTCTCCTAGTATTATTCTCCTATTATAGAATAATGAAGACAATAAATTATACTAGTTTGAGAAGAGACTTGATAGAGTACTCTAAACAGTCGTGTATTTGTCATAGTGTGTCAAATTAAATATATGAAAATGTGCCTATAGCAATGTGGGACATAAAGAGAGTTGTGACCTTTTATAAAAAGCATAATGATGTGAGATTAGCATTGGTGGAAAGTGCTAGCTTGACTGCCCTACAGGCTGAAATGCTTTATCTGGAAAGTAAAAATAGTATGGCAGCATGGTGGCTGCAGAAACTTTCTCGACAAATTGCTCCCTCTGCAGAGATGAAATGTAAGAGATAAATGAATTTTCTGGAAGTTAAAGATTCTGCTCAAATAAACACCAACATATTTCAGACTTAGAGATATAGTGGACTTGGATTCAATTGTAAAGTATTTAACTTGACAATGTAGTGGTTTTTAAAATGTACTTGCTATTTTATTATCATCAAAGACATTAAAAGGTATTTACTGACTGCTCATTGTGTCAGAGTAGCATATTAGGAACCATATAAGATATTCTTCTACCCAATCTAGGAGTGTATGGACTATAGGAAAAAGATAAATGTATGTTTTGCTCTATTTATGCTGAAGGGAAAAGGGTGATATGTTAGTGTACATGTGCATATTTTGTCACAGAGGAGTGTAGTTTGTTATCTATTTGTGGTAGTAAGAAATCCACACATTATTCCCAAACAAGAGACTCTCACTGGAAGAGCTGGAATTTAATATGCAGTTTGATGAAAAATAACAAAAGCTTAGTAGTTTTTATACTCCTCTGTCAGTTTGTCATACCATGGTATCTTGTATTGTTGTGACAGTGGAAATCTCACCACTATATTTCAAAATGGTCACTCATGGAAGACAGGTTTCAGCAGAGCTATCAGATAGGCAAGAACATGTCAGTGTACTTGAAAAACAATAAAAAAAAAAATAACCACTGAAAATCTTATAGGTAGCAGTGGAACATTGTCTTATGTAGTTCTGGAAGATGAGGACCTGAGGTTGGAAGGCACTCAAAATAAGACAAGGGAAGAGTTGATCTTAGTGACTTTGATGGAGCAACCCCATTGGGAACCTTAGTTTCAGACATTGCACTACTCAAAAGAGAAGAAACAACTGCAAACATCCTTTAATAGTTAGAATATAAAATATACATAGTGTGACTCTAGGAAAATTGGTAATTGTCAAAAATCAATCAGAACACATAAAGATCAACATCCTAGGAATTAGAGACTATAAATGGACGGGCATCGGCCATTTTCAATTAAGTCAGCCATATGCTTTACTATGCCATGAATGATAAATTGAAGAGGAATGGCCAGATCAAGCCTGAAGTGCAGTGCTGTAAGTGATAGGATAATATCCATATGCATAAGAGGAAGACCAGTTAATAGTATAATTCAGATTTAAACACCAACCACTAATGCTAAAGATTAAAAAAAGAGGAAGTTTTGTATAAGTTTATCCAGTCTAAAATTGATCAAATATGCAATCAAGATGCATTGTTATTCCGGGTGAAGACCTGGTTGGCCAGCAGTGTGGCAAGACCTGGGGACTCTTGGGCCCAGAGTCAGTGACATAGCCATAGAGGACTAGAGTGGAAAGTGTCTAGCGGATAAGAAGAGAGGGCATCTGGACAAGAACACCCATACTTGTAGATAATACCCACTTGACCTGGCTTCAATGGCTAGATGATCAGAGCTCAACCAGAAGAAGAAAGAATAGGGAAAAAAACGTAATCTGATACAATTTGATGAACTTGACCTACTCCTATGGATGCAGTAGCTCAAAAGAGGGAACAAATCCTTAGAGCAAGAATCATTCTCACCCCCTCCATACACAGGGTAGACAAGGATGGGCAACTTGAGAATTGGTTACCCAAATGGGGGGGGCTACAAAGGCAAGAAGTGACTGGCTTACAAGCTTTCAAAAGGGAAGCTAGATTCATAGGGCATGGAGGAAGGTAGAATCTCCACTGAGTAGTATCCAATCTGTCTAGGCGGGGCTGATGAAATGAAATCCAGATGGAACTCTTGTGATACAATAGTGAATAATTGTTATCTGGACTGCTTGTGAGGGTTGGGATTGTAAAGGTAGATGTTTTTTAGCAAGGCGGGGAGTGATTAACTTTTCAGCCTAAGAGTGGAGTTTCCTCAGACCATCAAGGGAGAAGAGTGGAGAGTGGGACACTACCTAGAGAAGCAGTGGTGCCTGAGATGGAGGCAGAGATGATGACATGGAGAGATGGAGCTGTTGGGGACTTTAGACACAGAGAGGGAGAGGGGCTGTGTGCTTGTAGTGCATACCTTTTGGATGGTTGATGATGCACGGAGGGGATTGTAACCATAGCAATGAAATGATATACTATAGGATGAATGTAAAACTAATGTTCTCCCATGTAAACTATCACATAATTCACAGTAAAACATTAAAAAAAAAAAGCATTGTTATTATTAGTGATTGGAATGAGAAAGTTGGAAACAAAAATGTATGAGTAGTTGGAAATTATTGCCTTAGTGATGAAAATAACATTGGAGATAATGTGATAGAATTTTGTAAGACTAGTGACTTATTCATTACAAATAACCCCTTTTAACAACATAAATGGTGACTAGACACTGGTAGGAATACAAGGAATCAAATAAATTACAACTATGAAAAAAGACCATGGAGAAACTAAATGCATTAGCCAAAAGAAGGCCAGAGACCTACTGTGGGACAGATCATCAATTGCCTATAGACAACTTCAAGCTGAAGTTAGTGAAACTGAAAACAAGTCTATAAGAGCCTTGAGTATACATCCCACCTGAATTTAGAGACCTTCTCAGAATAGACTTGACACATTGAACACTATTGACTGAAGACCAGACCAGTTGTGGGATGTCAGCAAGGACACCATACAAGAAGAAAACAAAAGGTCATTAAAAAAGACAAAGGAAAAGATAAAAACCCATACATTTTGCTTCATTATAATGATTGCAAGCCTCTCCTTGTACCACAATCAGAAGAGACTGATACTTGTTCTTTGATGTTGGAAAGAACATTGAATATACTGTAGCCTGACAGATGCACTCCTGATGTGGCGCTGTCAGTTTTAATGCACTGAACTGCAAGGTCGGTGGTTCTAACTCACCAGCTGTCCCTTGGAAACCCTAAACAGGAACTCTATGAGTTGAAACTGACTCAACAGCACTTAACCACAATAACCAGAAGAACAAACAAATCTGCTTGGAAGAAGTACAGACTGAATGCTCTTTAGAAGAGAAGATGGTGAGACTTTGTTTCACATACTTTAGATGTGTTTATCAGAGGGACCAATCCCTGGAGAAGGACTCAAGTTTGACAAACCAGTGGGTCAGTGGAAAACAGAAATCCCTAAATGAGATTAATTAACACAGTAAGTGTAACCCTGACCACAAACAGGGCAATGGTTGTGAGATGGCATAGGACTGGACAGTGTTTCATTGTGTTGTGCACAGTCACCATGAACCGACTCAATGGCACCTAACAAAAGCAGTAGCCTTGCCATGTGATGGGAGGTGAACTCAAAGGGGGGGGGGGATGCATAGGTAAACTATGAAAGTGTAGCAAAAATATCCAATGAAATAACTATGTTTAAGGTTGTTGTTGTACTGCCTTCCAGTCAGTTTGGATTTATAACAACATTGTATAGGGTTTCCAAGGAGTGGCTAGTGGGTTTGAATTGCTGACCTTGCAGTTAGCAATCCAGTGCATATACTACAGTGCCATAGGAAGAGGAGAGGAGAAAAGAGAATAGGAAAACTTCCTGGTAGCTCCAAAAGCAACATTGTAAACTATAATCTTTACCTCTAAGGGTAATTTATATGAAATATTAATCAGTAGTAATAAATGTTGGAGTCCAGGTGTTATACTGTAGGATAGCACTGGACTGCTAATAGTAAGGTCGACATTTCAAACCCAACAGCTACTCTTCAGAGATGCTATATAGGGTCTCTATGAGCCAGAACCGACTCTATAGCAACAGTGATAAATGCATTAAAAATAAAAGTATACAACACATATTTTAGTTGTTGCAGATTAGAGGTAAAAGATTAAATACATTTAAGTAGCAGATTAGGAAGATAATCACAAAATTAAATTGTTTAATCTTAGAGTGACAAAGGTTTTGTATTGAAACTTCATTTTATCTGTGAAAAATTGCTTCTGACAGTGTGATGAAATGAATAAGAAAGTAAAGTTGTGTGTATATTTATCATGTTGCATTTATGCATAATCAAATAAAAAGGAGGAAGGAGAAGTGTTAGGATTGTTAGGAGGATTTAGTTGTATATGTGCTAGAAGCCTAAATTAAAGATAAGGGCTATAAATTCAGGAATGGGGATAGATCTCAAGGACACTTGCAGTCTAGAGTGGGGAACTTCTTTAGATTGGAGGAAGAAGAGAAAAGGAAAATGTTCTTATACTGATGCTGAAGTAAATACTCAAGAAATCAGAAAAAAAAAAAAAATACCCTAAATGGAAAAGACTCATAAGTGTACATAAATTCCAGTATGATAGAAAGACCAGGGTAAATTTTAGGTTTGAATTGGTCCAGTTTTATATCAGATGCTGCAATTGTAAACACTGGCAAATATTTCCAGTCTCTTCCAACTCTATTTGATTCCAAACTACTTTTCTCATTTTATGCTCAAATCCATTTTCCCTTAGCTTCAATGTAAGTTATTTGGCACTCTCAGATCTTAGAATATCAATCAATATTTAGATTCAGAAAAGTCACTATCAGTTACTCAAAAAATGGAAGACAGTATAGTCATTTACAACTATGCTTGTAAATCACTATGGAAAAATTCAAACTAAAATTTCTTGCTATTTAAGAACCATTATAAGAACATTAAATAATTCTAGCTATACATAAATAGCACCATAAATTATTTCATTGGTTGGAAGCCAACTCACTAAGACACTTAGAGTACAACAATGCTATCAGTACCTAGAGTTGGCACTTCACTGAAATAAAACTGCAGAGAGAGAATTGGGGGTGGGAGGAAACTACAGTGGAATTTTTCACAAATCTGTGTCAGATTCATAGTATGCCAAACCTGCACCTGAAAATATTTAATCTTTACCAACACCTCCCGAACTTAGTCTTCTAAACAACACAACTGAGGTCTATTATATATAGTCCATTAATTTATTTGGACATATATTAATCTTTCCCATCTTTTTATATCTTTGGGATAAAGAGAATCAAGGTGGAATAGTATAAAAATTACTGGACCAGATATCAGAATGTTGTTGTTAAGTGCCATTAAGTTGATTCTCACATTGTTGTTGTTAGGTGCTGTTGAGTCACTACTGACTCATAAAAGACATTATACACTACAGAATGAAACATGGCCCAGTCCTGCATCAATTTCACAATCATTGTTACGCTTAAGTGCCTTGCTGCTGCCACTGTGTCAATCCATCTCATCAGGACCCTCCCTCTTTTATGCTGACCCTCCCCATTACCAAACATGATGTGTTTTTCCAGAGACAGGTCCCTCCTAATAATATGTCCAAAGTATGAGAGACAAAATCTCAACATCCTTGCTTCTTAAGGGCATTCTGGCTATATTTCATCACAGGTTTGTTTGTTCTTCTGGATATCTCCATGATACTTTTAATATTATTCTCCAACACAGCAACTCAGAGGCATACATTCTTCTATGGTCTTCTTTATTCATTGCCCAACTTTCACATGCATATGAGGTTATCGAAATTACCATGGCTTGGGTCAGGTGCACCTTAATCCTCAAACTGACATCTTTGCTCTTCAAGACTTTAAAGAGGTCTTGTGTAGCAGATTTGCCTAATGTAATACATCATTTTGTTTCTTGACTGCTACGTCCATGAGTGTTGATAGCAGATCAAAGTAAAATGAAGTGTTTGACAACTTCAGTCTTTTCTACATTTGTTTTCTTTGCATTGAGGAGCAATCCATATGAAGACTGTGGTCTTTGAACTTCATCAGTAAGAATTTTAAGTTCTCTTAACTTTCAGCAAGCAAGGTAGTATCATCTGAATATCACAGGTTGTTAATGAGTCTTTCTCAGGTCTTGATGCCACACTTTTCTTCATATAATCCAGCATTTTAGACTACTTATTCATCATACAGATTGAATAAGTATGATGATAAAAGACAGCCCTGGCACACACCTTTCCTGATTTTGAACCACTTGTGAGAAATGTTGTCTATACTGACAAATGCTCCAGTCATCCAATCTGTGCTAATTTTAGCAAGAGTGAGGTTTTCTTGATTTGATTTTGCAAAATCGGGCACTCAACTCAGTAGACATGGGCAGATTCACCGCATAGCCCTCCACAAAAGGTTTTTATTCTTGTCCCCAAAAAGCCCCACCTCCAGTTCCAGTCTCCATATACAATTCTATGGTAAGTCCCATTTCCCTTCCCCCCAGAGAAGCTGAGAAGTCCTGGTGTGGCATTGTGGGTTAATGTGTTAGACTGCACAGTCAGTTTGAACTGCAAGGTTAGTGGTTCAAGCTCACCAGTTACTCCTTGGAAACCCTCTAGAGGGTTACTGTGGGTCAGAACTGACTCAAAGGCATTTAACAGCAACAACAAGAGAAGTCAAAAATGGCTTGCCCAAGGTCTTAATGGATGTGTTTTTATTTAAATTTCCTTGTCCCAAAATAGCCTGCTTAAATCAACAATCTGTCTGCCAGGTCTTGAAAGCCCATGAATTCCTGAAGATGGACCACAAGAGTTATTTCTCACACACTCAGTATCCCCTTGTTCTTTTTTTAACAGCTTCCTCTTGGACTATGTACATGTTTCTCAGGAGTACAATTAAGTGTTCTGGAATACCCCTTCTTTACAATGCTTTTCATAGATTGTCATGATCCACACAGTCAAAAGCCTTTGTATAGTTAATAAAACACAAATAAATATCTTTCTTGTATTCTCTGCTTTCAGCCATGATCCTTTTTAAAATCTTTTTTTGTGAATTGAGTGAATGTGTATAGAGCAGAACATCAGTTTTACATTACAAAAAAACCCCATACACTTTGCTGCATTACAATGGTTGCAATCCCCTCCTTGTACCAACAGTTAGCAGCATTTCTCTCTATTCACTTTAACTATTGCATTCCTTCCTGTGTCTCCCAATACCATCATCTTTCCTCTGCTAATCTCCCCTTTATTGTGTATTGCATGCCCTGTCACATAACATGTGCCTACTCTCTAGACCATGAATAATTTTCACTTCCCTATCCTCACCCTGTAACCATCAAAGATTGTTTCTTTTATAAAGAAAACCTCTTTTTTTTCTTTCTTTTTTTTTTACTTTTTACAACATTGGTCTCAAACAATATTGGTCCCTTTGTGACTGACTACTTTCACTCAACATAATGCCCTCCAGGTTCATACATGTTGTGAGATATTTTGTATATCATCATTATTCTTTAATGTTGCATAGTATTTCATTATGTGTATGTTCCAAGTTTGTGAATTGTTCAACAATTTTGTTGAACAATTCTTCTATTAATGGGTATTTATTTAGGCTGTGTCCGTCTTTTTGATGTGTCTGTCTCTTGTAGACAGCATATTGAAGGATCTTGATTTCTTGTCCATTCTGCTCTGTGTCTCTTGACTGATGCATTTAATTCATTCACATTCAGTGTAATTATTAATAAGTATGAATCAATTGCTGTCATTTTACTATGTGTTTTTTTGTGGTGCTTTTGGTTTCTTTGTTCCATATAATTTTCTGCTCTGAGTTCATTTTATTTGTGGGTTTTCTTTTTATTTTCATTTGTGTCATGTTAATGTTTACTAAATTTCACTAATTTTCCTCATTTTTATTTTGATGTGCAATTGCATTCATTTTAAGGGTAAATTGCAGGTTACCCTGTAATTTATTAATTTTTTTCCCTATTTAAAGCAGTCTGTTTTATCTTGAAATCTACTTGACTTCATTATCATTTGAAAGCTTTGTATCTACACTATTCTCTCTTTCTGTTTCAAAGTAGACTTAATTATAAATTGGTATCTCTGGTTCCCTATTTTCAATTTTATGGGTTTGTTTTGCTTTAAATACTTCTGTATCTGGATTGAGTTCTGGGCTGTGTTGTCATGTATGTTAATCTAAGTTTGTCTGATGTTTTTGGTTCTTATTCAAAAGAACACTCACAATATAATTTTTTGTAAAGTTCGTCTGGTCATTACAATTTACTTTAGTCTGTTTATCAGGAAATGTCCCAAGTTCTCCATCATATTTAAGGGACAACTTTGTTGGGTATGTGATCCTTGGTTGGCAAATTTTTTCTTTCAGAGTTTTGTGTCTGTCATCCCATTGCGTTCTTGCCAGCATGGTTTCTGTTGAGAAACCAGAGCTTAGTCTTTTTGGTTTGCCCTTGTAGCTGGTCCTTGCCTCATACTGGAGTGTCTCCCAACCACTTGGTTCTGAACTCCTGGAAAGCAGTGTCTTGGCTGGGGATGGATGAGGTTGGGAGATGCTTTCAGGATTCTTTCCTTGTCTTTGGTTTTGGAAAGTTTGATTATGAGCTGTCTTGGTGATTTTCTTTTGGAATCTATCCTGTTTGAAGTTCATTCAATTTCCTCTATGCTTATTTTCTCATCTTTCATGATACTAGGGAAGGTTTCTTCCAAAAACTCTTTGACAATTTTCTCTGTGCTTTTTATTTTTCTTCCTGTTCTAGAATTCTAATCACCTGTAAATTGTCTCTCTTCGTGGTATCCCACATAACTTATGATTTAAAATTTTTTTTTCATTTTTTTTCTGATTGTTCTTCTATTATACTGTTATTGAAAGATTTATCTTCAAGCTCACTAATTCAGGCTCCCATTGCTTTTAATCTACTCCTTTGCCCTTTCAATATATTGTCTATGTCTTATGTCTTAGTATTAGTTGTCTGGATTTCTAAATGCAGGTTTTGTATTTATTTGAAAATTTGCATTTATTGTGTCTGTTCTTGTAGTATTTTCCTGAATTCTTCTAAAGAAGTTTTATTCCCCTGTGTTCAATCTCTCCCTCAAATCTTTGAAGGAACCTTAATATCATTATTTTCCATTTGTTTCCAGTTTCATGCTTTTTCTTCCTCAGGAATGGTTTCTGGCTCTACATCTTGGTCATTTGTGTGTGCCATTCTCTCTTGTTTTTTCATGTAAGCTAAAATTGTTTGTTGTCTCTGGGTCAATGTGGGGTTGTATTTTCTTTGATTAATGATTATATGTGGATGTGTTCTTAGGCTCTCACCAACTGTCTCCTGTGTGCAGTAAGAGAATTAAAATGTGTATACTATTCTTGTTCACCATTCATGCACCTCAGTTTAGGGTGGATTTGGCTGGTCCTTGCTGATGTCTATTGTTGACCAGCTAGTATTAGATCTGGTATTGGCACTTTCCCAGTGGGTGAAGTTACAGAGGGTACAGCTGTGGCTGGGCTGTATTGGCACAGTTGCTGTCTCCTGTCCAGTGGAGAAGAGAAAAATCCTCCTAACCACAAACACAAAACAACAAAACAGAATAAACAAACAAGAAACTGATAACAAAAGGGGGAAAAAATAAAAGCAAGCAGCAGCCAGAAAAAAAAGAATATAATAACTGCAAAAACAAAAGAGGTAGAGGGAAAGGGAGCTATAGAAGAGAAAAGTAAGAACGGAAGTAAAAGGAAGAAAAGAAAAGAAAAATAAAACACTTAGAAAAGCTAGTGAGAGGGATGATTAAATGAGAGAGTTGTTATTGTTAGGTGCCATCGAGATGTTACCAACTCATAGAGACTCTATGTTAAACAGAACAAAACAATGGCCATCCCTGGGTCAACCTCAAAATTGTTGCTATGTCTGACCCCATCGCTGCTGCTACTGTGCCAATCCATCTCATTGGGGTCTTCCTCTTTTTCTCTGACCCTCCACTTCACCAAACATGACATCCTTCTCCAGTGATTGGTCCCTTCTGATAATATGTCCAAAGTATGAAAGATGAAGTCTGGCCATCCTGACTTCCAAGGAGCACTCTGGCTGTACTTCGTCCAACACAGATCTGTTTGTTCTTTTGGCAGTCCATGGTACTTTTAGTATTCTCCTCCAACATCATAACTCAAATGCATCAATTCTTCTACAATCTTCCTTATTCACTGTCCAACTTTCACATGTATATGATGAGGTTATTGAAAATACCATGACTTGGATCAGGCACACCTTAATATTCAAACTGACATCTTTGTTCTTACGTACTTTAAAGAGGTATTGTGCAGCAGATTTGCCTAATGCAATACTTTGATTTCTTCGCTTCTGCTTCCATGAGTGTTGATGGTTGATTGAACAAAATGAAGTCTTTGTCAACTTCAATCTTTTCCCCATTTATATGGATGTTATTTATTGGCCCACTGATGAGGATTTTTGTTTTATTGACATTGAGATGCAACCCATAGGGAAGGCTGTGTTCTTTGATCTTCATCAGTAAGTATTTTAAGTCCTCTTCACTTTCAGCAAGCAAGGTTGTATCATTTGTATATCGCAGATTTTTAATGAGTTTTCTTTTAATCCTAATGCTACCTTTTTCTTCCTATATTGCAGCTTCTTGGATTATGTGCTTAGCATACAGATTGCATAAGTATGGTGAAAGAATATAACCCTGGTGCATACCTTTCCTAATTTTAAACCATTTGGTGTTCCCTTGTTCTATTAGAACAACCACCTCTTGGTCTATGTACAAGTTCCTCATGAGTACAATTAAGTGTTCTGGAACACTAATACCCAACAATGCTGTCCATAGTTGGTCATGAGCTACACAATTGAAAAGTTTTGTGTAGTCAATAAAGCACAGGTAAACATCTTTCTGCTATTCTCTGTTTTCAGCCAAGGTCCATCTGACATCAGCAATGATTTCCTTCTTTCCACGTCCTCTTCTGAATTTGACTTGAACCTCTGGAAGTTCTCTGTCAATGTATGGTTGGAACCATTTTGGGTTACCTTGAGTAAAACTTTTTCACATGGGATATCAATGATATTGTCCAATAATTTTCATATTCTGTTGCATTCTTTTGGAATGGACACAAATATGGATCTCTTCCAGTCAATTGACCAGTTCATTGCCTTCCAAATTTCTTGGCAAAGATGAATTAACACCTCCAGTACTGCATCAGTTTGTAGAACATTTTCAATTTGTATTCCACCAATTCCCAGAGCCTTGTTCATTGCCAATGCCTTCAATGCACCTTGGACTTCTTCCTTCAGGATCATTGGCTCTTAATCATATGCTACCTCTTGAAATGGTTGAATATCAATCATTTCTTTTAGGTACAGTGAATCTGAGTATTCCGTGCATCTTCTTTTGATGCTTTCTGCATCAAAAGAGAGAGTGGTGGTGGTGTGCTGTGGAGTCAGTTCCGACTCATAGCAACCCTGCATAGAATTTCTGAGGCTGTAAATCTTTACAGAAAGCCTAATCTTTCTCCTGTGGAACAGCTGGTAGTTTCAAACTGCTGACCTTGAAGTTCACAGCCCAAAGCATAACCACAATGCTACCAGAGCTTCTTAAAAGAGATAGTAGAGAGTAGTAAAGACATATTTAAAAAAAGGGGAAAGGAAAAATGAGAAACAGAAGGAAAGAACAACAACAAAAAAAAACAAAAAACAAAACAAAAGTAGAGATAGAAAGTATAAAATTCCAGGGACTCGAAAGAGAACAAAAAGGAGAAAGAATAAACAACCAGAAGCAATTAGACAGCAGAAGGGAAAAGAACAAATCCTAAAACAAATGGACATCAAACAAAACAGTGCCGCTGTTGTAGCCCAGAGGAGAAAGCTCTGAGGGACTCCTGTAAGTCTGGGATCTCAAAGGTTGTGTGTGGAAGGGATGTAACACACATCAGCCTTGGTGTTATCTAGTTCAGGGCATATAATCAGGAAGTAGTTCATGACGATCCTTGATGGAGCTAGTTTCGGTAACTCACTAGTCATTAAATGTTGATCTTCTCTGTACAATGAAGCCACTGGTTTCTTATTACCTATATTCATAGTAGCAGAGTCCTGGTGTGGCACTGTGGGTTAATATGCTGGACTGCAAAGTCATTTGAACTGCAAGGTTGGTGGTTCAAGCTCACTAGTTGCTCCTCAGAAACCCTATACAGGATCAATAGGTTGAAACCAAATTGACAGCATGTAACAGCAACATATTCATAGTAAGGCGCCCTCATAGTGTGATAGCTGATGTGTTGGGTGGCTAACTCCAGGGTCATCAGACTGAATTTATGAGTTGCTTTGTAGGAGATGAGGTTTTCTGCTCCTGTAAAGATTTACAAGCATGGAACCCTATTTGCTATAAGCCAGAACCAACTTGGTGGCACATGATCACCACACCCACCTTATTCATAGGTAGAGTCCTGGTGTGGTGCTATAGGGTAAGCATTGTTCTGCTAACTTCCAGATTGATGTTTCAAGCACACCATCCTTTCCTAAGAGACCCTATACAGTGTTCCTATATATTGGACTCAACTCATCAGCACTTAGCAATAGCAACAACATGTTGACAAGTAATAATTGCAGTTTTTTAGATCTAAAAGTCTATAATTTGAAATGCATTACTCATCAGATAATGTTAACTTTTAATAAACTTATTCTAAAGTGATCATTTTTTAAGTTGCAGTGTATGATGCCTAAGTTGAAGATGTAGTTATTATTTCAGTCCTCTTCATATCTGTTATGTCTTTTTATAAAGTTTGATTGGGTCTTTTTCACGCTTTTTCATTAAGTAAAAAGCAGATACTTCACCACCAAAGCATGAGAAACATATGGCAGCAATAACAGATCACCTACCGTGACTGCCAGGAGTGCAGTGGCTCTGCACAATAAGCACTAGACTGAGAACCACAAAGTAAGCGTTTTGATGCCACCAGCCACTTCAAAGGAAAAAGATGACGCTATCTGTTCCTGCAAAGATGTACAGCCTCAAAAACCCTATACAGGGTCGCTTGACTCGACGGCACTTAATAACAGTGACTGCCAGAATTGATTTGTCAGAATCTTCTTGTCAATATTGTCTTAGTCTAGGTTTTCTAGAGAAGCAAAACCAGTGACATATATATTTTAGTAGTTTCGAGTCGAGCTGCTAACATCAAGGTCAGCAGTTTGTAACTACCAGCTGTTCCATGGGAGAAGGATGAGGCTTTCTACACCCATCAAGATTTACAGTCTTGGAAGCCCTGTACAGGGTAGCTATGAGTCGGAACTAACTCCATGGCATGTAGCCACCATCACTAATATGTATGTGTATATATAAATACATACATACATAATGTATACATAAATACATACATATATTTGTTGTTGTTGTTGTTAAGTGCCATCGAGTCGGGTCCGACCCATAGCGACCCTGTACAGGGTTTCCGAGGGTGTAAATCTTTACGGGAGTAGAAAGCCTCATCTTTCTCCCGCGGAGCAGCTGGTAGTTTCGAACCGCTGACCTTAAGGTTTGCAGCCCGATTCGTAACCACTACGCTACCAGAAAGGACTGGTACATATATACATACGTTTATATGTTGTTGTTGTTAAGTGCTGTCGAGTCAGTTCCAACCCATAGTGACCCTGTATAGGGCTTCCAAGGAGTAGTTGGTAAGCTTGAACTGCTGACCTTGAAGTTCAAAATGACTTTACAGTCCAGCATATTAACCTACAGCACCACACCAGAACTTCTTATATATGTATGCATGTATGTATAGATGTATGTATGTATATGTATGTATGTATGTGTATATATATATATATATGTATACACACACACATATATAGAGATGTCTGCATATACATATGGGTTATGATATATCTGTGGGATTACAACTGGACTGTGAACCACAAAGTTGGTGGTACAAGCCCACCAGTTGGAGAAAGATGAGGTTCTCTGCTACCACAAAGATTTACAGACTTATAAACCCTATAGAAGGTTGCTATGGTTGGAACTGAGTTTTAGCACTTAAGAATCTATCTATACACGCTTCACTGGTGATATATGTAATATTGTTGTTGTCAAGTGCTGTCAAGTTGGTTCCGACTCATAGGGACTCTGTATAGGATTTCTGATGAGTTGCTGCTGGGGTTAAACCACCAATTTTGTCAACTACCAACCTTGCAGTTAGCATTCCAGTGCTTATCCTATAGAGCTATATATCTGTTCCTATGATATAGCAATATTAGATAAACACTGAACTGCTGATCACAAGATAGATTGTTCAAATTCATTAGCTGCTCCTCAGAACCCTATTGTTGTTAGGTGTCATAGAGTTGATACTGACTCTTAACGACCATATGTATAACAGAGCAAAACACTGTCCAGTCTTGTGCCAACCTCACAATGAGTTGAGTCCATTGCTGTTGCCACTGTGCTGATCCATCTCATTGGGTTTCTTTCCCTTTTTTTCTAACCCTCCACTTTACCAAATATGATATCCTTCTCCAGGGACTGGTCCCTGCTGATAATATGTCTAAAATAGGAGAAATGAACTCTGGCCACCTTGGCTTCCAAGGAGCATTCTGCCTTACTCCTAACAGCAATTGTTTGTTCTTTTGGCAGTCCATGGTATTTCTAATATTTTCCTCCAACATCATAGCTCAAATGTGTCAATTCTTCAAAGTCTTCTTATTCTCTGTCCAACTTTCACATGCATATGCGGTTATAGAGAATACCATGGCTTAGGCCAGGCGCACCTTAGTCCTCAAACTGGTATCTTTGCACTTCAACACTTTGAAGAGGTCTTGTGCAGCAAGACCTCTTTAATACCGTGTCACTATGAGTCGCAACTGACTCAATGACATGTAACAACAGCGACAACAACATCTACATGTATGGAGTCATAAACACAGGGCTTCAAGGTCAATTTGAACCAAAAGATCAGTGGTTCAACTCACCAACTGTTCTTCAGAAACCCTGTACAGTGTCACTATGAATCAAAACAGAGTGGCACTAACAACAGGCTGGAGGCTTCTGACTCATATAGCTGCAGGGCTGATGAACCAAGATTGGCAGGTCAGACTGCAGGCAGGTCTGCCAGGTAAAAAGGTAGCTTCAGCTGATTCTCAGGATTGGCAGGTAATAGAGTAGGCCACTGGCTCAAGTCTAAAGAACCAGAGGTTGGAAGATGAGCCAGATTCAAGTTCCAGAGCAAGCAGACTTTTCCTTAATGTCCAAAATATTGGAAGCAGTACATATTTCTAAGAAAAGAGCTTTTCAATGGATTGGCTACTCATAGAAGATATAATTATGGAAATTACATTTGAACTGCCAAACCACTGAGAATCCTGGTCCAGTCAAGTTGACACAAAACCATAACTATCACAAATATATTCTTTTTAGGAAAAGAGATGATTGCTAATGGTTATTATGTAAACCTTTCCTTGGTTTTGGTCATTTGCAGCATATTATCTCTCATCTTTGGATTTTCATTTTTGCTTTGTGTTTTGCTGATCAAAGCTGTGGAGAGCCTTTCAGATTTTAACACTCCAATGGTTTAAAGTACAAGAATGTTAATGCCTTTAGATAATAATTTGTAACCATTTTTCTGAGTTGTTGTTAAATGCCTTAGGGTCAGTTCTGATTCATAGGACGGTATATTTCCAAATACCCTGCAAACATGACCCCTGGACCCCTGCAACGGAAATGTATGTAGTAGACAGTGTGAGCCAATGATTTTATTAGCAAATGATATTACTCTCATTCTAAAACTGTTACATTTAATTGTAAAGCCTGGCTGTCGACTATTAACAGGGACCAACTTTACTTTTCTCTAAGTCCATTAATTACTATTCATTCACTTCTACTAAAACAGTTTTGACACTTTCCGAAGTTTGAACTCTTCATACAATTTGGTGGTGGTGGTTATGTGCTGTGGAGTTGCGTCTGACTCATAGTGACCCTGTACAGGTTTTCTGAAGCATACAGTTTGTTATTTCTCTATTCAAAGGGAATGCTGACATCAGATTTTGAATAATCTAACATAGGGTGTGTGTGTGTTCCTGGTGATCCAATGTTTAAGTGCTGGATGCTAACAGAATGGTTGGTGGTTCAAACCCACCTCTCACTCATAAATATTATGGCTAAGGAAATCCTAGGGAGCAATTCTACTCTGTCTTATGGTGTTACTATGATCTCCATCTTATATGTGTAAAATTGGAGAACTACAGAAATGATTTTATGAAGTATATGGTAAAATAGACAGTAGAATGAAAATACATTGCTCTCCAGGAAGTACAGAAGTTGTGTTGTTGTTTTGTTTTCCATGTTCTCATTAGTTATTAACAACCACCACTGCCAGAGTTTCTTTCTGTCAATTTCCTTTTAACAGAAAAATAGATAAGTCCACCATTTACTTTTCTACTGTTGTTGTTGTTGTTAAGTGCCGTCGATTCGGTTCCGACCCATAGCGACCCTGTACAGGGTTTCCGAGGCTGTAAATCTTTACGGGAGCAGAACGCCTCATCTTTCTACCGCGGAACAGCTGGTAGTTTCCAACTGCTGACCTTGCGGTTCGCAGCCCAATTCGTAACCACTACGCTATTCTACTGTTAAGTGGCAGTAAATTGTAAACATGGTTGCCTGTAAGTAGATCGTCAGCTGAATATTAGTTTTCCTTATTTCGATTCCTTTATAGAAGTGCACATTTGAGATATAGCTATTGTATAGCACATAGCTAGCTGTACAACATGTCTAGCTACAGATATAACAATACAGGTTAATATAGAATTGTTGTTGTTGTTGAATGCCTTAGGGTTAGTTACAATTCATAGTATGGTATATTTCCAAATACCCTGTAGATATGACCTCAGGACCCCTGCAAAGGAAATGTATATAGTAGACACTGTGAGCCAATGATTTTATTAGCAAATGATATTACTGTCATTCTAAAGCTGTTACATTTAATTGTAACAAATCGGAATTTTATGCAATTATATTATTATATCATTTTGAGTTGTGTAGCAAACAATTCAAATTGTACATTCAGTCACCTAAACAGAACTTTTCAGAAAATCAGAGACTCATATCTCTAATATTTTGTTCCGGCACATTTGTTATTCTTAGTCCAATTTTTTTTTTTCTTAGTACATTATGTCTCTTAAAGGATGTAATCTAAAACTGTGCACAGAAAAAAAAAAATGATCAGGGAATGGATTACAATGAGTTTGTAAATTTTATTTTTATTTTCTGTTCCTACAGTTTTGTATTGACTTGATTTCTCTTTTAATTTTAAATTTAAGCTTTCCCAAACCTCAGTGTAGTATTTAACTTATATCACTGAATTTTACATGGCTTTTATATTAAGCCTGAGACAAACTCACTTTATTTGAAATTGTTAGAGACTTAGCTCACATTTTCCAATATAAATTTGTGACATTTGAAAGAATTCTGCAAAATTTTCTAATGCTTATCAAGGAATTTGGGTCTATTACAGTACAACCTGACCCCAGGTAGAGTATTTTATAAATGACCTAATGTAACCAGTAGCAGAGCGAGACAGAAATAAGCCTTGTTAAAATACAATTCTGGAAGGGCAGCTTCATCCCTTGTATTGTCTAATGAGGGCATTAGAATCTTGACTGTAGCAGAGGAATCTCTGGCTATCCCAGGGTAGTGTGTGTGTGCATGTGTACACATGCTTATTCTTTATCTTATAATGGACAAGTCAAATTTGCCATTAGTTTCCTTCTTACACAGCAGTCAAATTAAACTACTTATTATTCATATAATCCATGAAAGTCATTCATTCTCTCTTCTTTCTCCTCTATGCCAGTTAACATTCCTCACTATGGAAAAAAAATATATTCTACAACCTTGCCTTTTTTGTTGTTTTTTAGTTTTTATTGTGAACTGAATGAAAGTTTACAGGACAAATTATCAGTTTTACATTCAACAAATCATACACCTTGTTTCATTACAAAGATTATAATCCCCTCCATATACCATCAGATAACACTATGTCTCTCTATTCACTTTAGCTCTCTCTCTCTCTCTCCATATACCATCAGATAACACTATGTCTCTCTATTCACTTTAGCTCTCTCTCTCTCTCTCTTTTTTTTTTTTAGACACTCAGACATAAATAATAATTTACACCACCAAAGGGCACATTCTGCAAGTCTCCTTACTGGCCGCCAGCTCTCAGTTCTTCTCTTTCCATAAATCTAGAGTCTTCAGCTGCTCCCTCTCTCCATGTCCCCATCTCTGCCTCTTTCTCTGGTGTCTCTGCCTCTCTGGATAAGATCTCGCATTCTTCTTGTGCTCTTCTCCTTTGATGATCCTAGGGTCCTTTGTTTCTGAACTATAAGATTACTCCCCTGTTTTTGATACAAAACTTCTACCTTTACAACTGTGACAGTCTCAATTAGTCATGTTAACAATTACTCACTATTGAATCATGAGACTCTTACCCCATCTCTTTTAACCAGACCCATCTAGACAAGATGAAAACTATTCAGTGGAGACTCTTTCTTCCCCCACATACTCTTAAACTTTACTCCTTCTTGAAACCTTGTAAGCCAGTCACTTTGAGCCTTTATCGTGCCCTCATTTTAGGTCGTCGATATCTAAGTTGTGTCCTATCTACCCTGTATACAGAGGGGATAGCATTGATATTTCATGTGAAGACTCCTCCACTCTCTGTTGGTACTGAGAGTTACTACCTGCACAGGGTCTCCATGGCACTTAACCACCACCATCACCACCTCCATGTGTATAGGTCAAGTTCATTTGTAGCAATTTACCCTTGTTTCCTTTATCAATTTTTTTTTTTTTAATTTTCCTCTAGTCAAGTTCTGATTATCAAGCCATCGAGGCTAGATCAAATGAGTACTTATGCAAGTTTGGGTGTAGTTGTGCATCTCCCCCACTTCATATAAACTGGATGCTTCACTCTCAGCTCTAGCTCTCTGTGGCTATGTCCTTGTCCATGGGCTCAGGTGTCCCCAGCTCTCACCACACTTTGAACCAACCAGCCCTTCCTCTTCTCTGTCTCATCTCCAGGTCAATGAGAGGCTATGGACCATGGTTGAACTCAGCCCATTTCTTCATTGCTGCCTTTCCCCTTCTTCTACTCACCAGTAGACTAAAGTGGTTGTCAGCGCTTGCATGCCTGCTCATGTGTTCCCTTTGAGTTTCAGTCTTAGAAGAGGGTTTGTCCTGAAGGATTGCTTGCCTTGATGACTACTTGGGGCACAGCTTGCTTATTCTTGTTGTAGCCAGTCATAATGCCATTTTCGTATTGGGTTTTTCCTGATGATCTTTCTTTGAAGATGTTATCTCCTGTTGCTCTAGCTGTTCTAGGCTGGTCAGCTTGTCCTTTCTAGTGGGAACATCCCACCTCAGAAGGTTCTGGATGAGACTCAGAATTCAACCTAAGGACCTACAAGAAGCCTATTTCAGTGGGCAAGTTCTAGAACCCCTTTTATGCAATTAATTCTGCTAACAATCACACACAATTGAATCATAGAATCCTATCATCATCATCCCCCATTCCTATTCACCAGATCCATGTTGAAAAGAGGAAAACTATTCAGTGGAGAGTCTACCTTACCCCCTTATTCTTAAAGCACACTCATGAAAGCTTTTAAGCCAGCCACTTCATGCCTAAATTTTGGATAGACAATGTTCAAGTTGCCTGTCCCTTTCAACGCAGTGCACTGAGGAAGCAAGCTTGATCCTTGATATGAAGAAACCTTACCTTTTGGTTGGAATTCTGGGCAACTGTATCCATAAGCAAAGGTCCAGTTCATTGAATTGTTACAATTTATACTTGCTAACAGTATCAAACTTTTTTTATCTTCAACTATTTGGGTTCTGGTCAGCAATCCATCCAAGCTAGGCCAAATGAATATTATCTGAAAGTCTGGGAGTTCTTGAATGCCTCCCCACACTTCAGACCAGCTGGCAGCTTCATTGTCAGTTCTAGCCCCCAAGGGCTAGATCAGTGACTATGGGCGCAAGAGTTCACACATCTCCCTAAACTTTGGACCAGCTAGTCTTTCCTCTTCTTTTTCTCATCACAATGTCAACGGGTATCAATGGAACATGATCAAACTCAACCTATATCTTGATTGCTGCATTTCCCCCACTTCTACTCCCAAGTAGACCAGAACAGTCACCAGTGAGCATACTAGACTGTTCATGGGTTCTCTTTGAGTTTCAATCTTGTTGTTGTTGTTGTTGAGTGCCATAGCGACCCTGAACAGGGTTTCCGAGGCTGTAAATCTTTACGGGAGCAGAAAGCCTCATCTTTATCCCTCGGAGCAGCTGGTAGTTTCGAACTGCTGACCTTGCAGTTCACAGCCCGATTCGTAACCACTACGCTACCAGAGCTAGAAGGGGTTTTCCCCTAATGGGCTGACTTTTCTTGCCTTGATGCCTCCAAGGCAAACAGCTCGCTTAATATTCTAACAGTCAGTCTGCTTTTTTCCTGCTAGTCATTCTTTCAAAAAGTATCTTCTATTCTTCTAGCTGTCCTGGTTTTGTCTGCATGTCTTTTCAAGTCTCCCACTTTGCCTTTTGGGTTTCCAAATCATAAATGTTTGTAATTGTTTCCCTTTCTCTTCTTAAAAGCTATTATTTATTAATAGAAGATGTAAAAAAGAAAAAGAAAAGATAAACTACCAATTGATCCAAGACATTTCCTGCTTAAGCTAGACAAGACATAATTAGAATAATCTTGCCACATCTAGTTCTTAATTCTGAGTCTCATCTATAGGGTTATGAACCTCAAGGAGAGAGTGGAGATTAACTGAACTCTAATTGTGCTTCATTAATGTGATCATTTATATGTTTTTTTCCTAAAATGTAATTTTCAATAGCTATGTCTCTTTATGATCTGATGTGTATTGTTCTTTTTTCTTTCTGCCTTTGAAACGAATGTTGAAACTTCAGCAAGACACATAAAAAGTCATTGGTTTAAAGAAATTCTGAATAATGTGATCCATTGCCCACAAAGCTTTAAGCTAAGCTATTGACACAGACAGTACCTGCGAGATCTGCTGGATATTCTGCTGGACCAGAAGTCATGCTGACAACATCTTAATGATACTGAGTACCAGCTCTTGTCTTTGGCTTTTATGGAAGAACAGAGTGTTTGATAGAAAAGAGATATATCTACAGGGGCAGAGTCACTTTATTGCTTGAATTAAGTTTTTTCTATTCCTTTAAAATGACAGTGTGGTGCAAATGGTTAAAACACTTGCATGCTAACTGGAAGGATGGAAGTTGGAGCCCATCCACAAATGACTTGAAGCAAAGTCCTGGAGATCTCCTTCCAAAAGATCAGCTGTTGGAAACCGTATGTAGCACATTTCTATTCTGACACACAGGATGTTGCCATGAGTTTGAATATACATGATGGCAGCTGTTACCCCCACCCACACCCATTCATTTGGGCTCAGAACCATTCTCTAGAAAGCCACAGTCTTAGGCAGAGTTCTCTAGAGAAGCAAAACCAGTGAAGCTTAAATTGTTGTTGTTAAGTACTATCAAATTGATTCCAAATCATAGTGACTCTGTCTAGATTCACTTCTAAGGAACAGATAGTGAGTTTGAACCCCCAAACTTGTGGTTCAAACCTACCTTGAGGTCCAGTACAGTATCCCACACAGTACCATGCCAGGATTCTGAAGCTTATGTATACATAAAGAGAGGTTTATATCAAAGAAATGACTCACACAGTTGCTGTTTTTGTTGTTAGGTACCATCAAGTTGGTACCAACTCATAGTGACCCTATGCACAACAGAACAAAATACTGCCCAGTTCTGGGCCAACCTCACAAGTGTTGCCACACTTGAGCCCATTGATGCTACCACTTTGCCAATCCATCTTACTGGGGTCTTCCTCTTTTCCTCTGAACCTCCACCCTACCAAACTTGATATCCTTCTCCAGAGACTGGTCCCTCCTGACAATATGTCCGAAGTATCAGAGACGAAATTTGGCCATCCTGGCCTCCAAGGAGCATTCTGGCTGCACTTCTTCCAATACAGATCTGTTGGTTCTTTTGGCAGCCCTTGGCACTTTCAATATTCTCCTCCAACACGATAACTTAAATGCCTCAATTCTTCTATGGCCTTCCTTATTCACTGTCCAGCTTTCATATGCATTTGAGGCTATTGAAAATACCATGGCTTTGGCCAGGCACACCTTAGTCCTCAAGCTGACATCTTTGCTCTTCAACACTTTAAAAAAGTCTTGTGTAACAGATTTGCCTATGCAATATGTCATTTGATTTCTTGACTGCTGCTTCCATGAGTGTTGATTGTTGATCCAAGAAGAATGAAGTCCTTGACAACTTCAGTCTTTTCTCCGTTGATAAGAATGTCGTTTATTGGTCTAGTGGTGGGGACTTTTGTTTGCTTTACATTGAGATTCAATTCATATTGAAGGCTGTGCTTTTTGATCTTTATCAGTAAATATTTTAAATCATTTTCACTTTCAGCAAGCAAAGTTGTGTCATCTACATATTGCAGGTTGTTAATGAGGTGGGCAAATCTCAAGTGCATGAATCAGATATCAAACTGGAGGCTTCTGACTCACACTGCTGCAGGGGCTGATGAGCCAAGATTGGCAGGTCAGATGGCAAGCAGGCAGACAGGCAGGCCAGGAATGTAAGAAGGCAGGTTGCTGACTTCCAGGATCAGCAGGCTATAGAGAAGGCCACTGGTTTAAACACAAAGAGCCAGAGGTCAGATGACAAATCAGGTTCAGAATCCAAACCCAGTAGAAAGCAATAACCTTTGTCAAGTGTTGAATATATTGTAAGCAGGACACACCCTGAGGAACCTTCCTTTCAATTGATTGACTGCTCATAGCAGGTTTCATTATAGACTTGATTACATTATATTAGGTCTGATCATGGGGATTGACTACATCTCAGCTGCCAAACAATGGAGAATCCTACCTCAAATTAACACGAAACTCACAGCTGTGAGTAAACAAAGGGAAACTGTTTCTGTTGAATTATTTTGATTATTCTCTCTTATACCCCTTTTTATTCCCATCTTTTCTGTTCTCTGTAGCCTCGTTTTTTCCCCCTTCCCCACCTTATCTCCTTGCCCATTCCCCAAATCTGTAAGACTGTATGTTTCTTCCCCCACTTCTTTTTTCTTCCTTCTTCAAACTCTGCTTTAATACTTCACAAGAAACTAGGAGATACCACTAATCATATAAAAATTATTGCCTGAACGTAAAAGTAGATGTTTTGTAAAAAAAAAAAAAAAAAGGAGGGAAGTGGTTGACCTTGCAGTCCAGGGACAGAAGATCTGGGACCATCAAAGGAGAAGAGTGGAGTGCGGGACCCTAGCCAGAGAAGCAGCTACACCAGAGATGGAGCCAGTGATGATGACATGGAGACTCTGGACTCAAGTAGGGAGAGGGGTTGTGTGCTGGCGGCCAGGAGGCAGGCTTGTAGGGTAAACCCTTTGGTTGTTTGAATGGTTGTATATTCCTGAGTGTTTTGGGGTACAGCCAAAAAAAACAACAGAAAAAAACCCAGATGGAATGGAATAAATGCTGTTGAATGATGATGCATGGAGGGGATTGTAATCATTGCAATGACACATAATACGATAGGATGACTGTAGAGCTGATGCTCTCCCATGAAAGTATCACTCAATCCACAATGAAAACTTAATATATATATATATATATATATATATATATATATATATATATATATATATTGCCAGAAAAAGTTTTAAATGAGCCAAATATGTTATACCTTGTATATATGCAACAATAATGACTATACCTTTCCCCTGAGTAGTTATTATAGATTTTTTTTTCACCCCAGGCAACTGAAAGAATTATTTCTATGATGTTGCATGGAGGGGATTATAATCATTGCAATGAAACAATGAGTGTGAAACTGATGTTCTCCCATTAAACTAATTACTCAAGTCGCAATAAAAACGTTAAAAAAAAAAAAAAAAAAGATTTTTAGGAAAATTCCTCCAGATATGTCACTGTAAGATAGACACTGGACTACTAAATGCAAGGTCAGTGGTTCAAACCCACCAGCCACTCCTTGGAATTCCTATACTGGATCATTATGAGTCAGAAATAGTTAAAAGGCAGTTATCAACAAGAAGACCATAGAACAACTGCTAAGATATTATTACTATCATCACCATACCTTTGTAACATTATTCACTATGGAATTTGAAGAAGGAAGCTAGGCATCTCTAAAGAAGGTGCTACTCACTGAAGGCTCTCCACTTTGGCTATGCATCAGAATCACTTGGGAGACCTTTTTTAGCACACCAGGCATTGAGCCCCAACCCAGACCGATTAAATCAGAATATATGGTTGATTCCAGCATCATATATTTAGAGAATTTCCTGTTGAGTCTAATGTTTAGCCAAGGTCGTGAATCCCTAGTGTAGAGAGATTTCTAAATGGGGACAGGTTAACCCCATCAATTCCACAATTTTTAATGACTCCAAATTTGTAGCCTTTATCCCAGTTAGGATGTTGATGTTGTTGTTGTTGTTATGTGCTGTGGAGTCGGTCCCGACTCATAGCGACCCTGACCAGGGTTTCTGAGGCTGTAAATCTTTACGGGAGCAGAAAGCCTCAGCTTTCTACCACAGAACAGCTGGTAGTTAGGATGATATATATATATACAGTTTCATACTCATATATATATGTAATACAGGTGGCATAAGGAGAAATTTGTTTTCCACCATGTGGCCCCTTATTGCTCTTTTTGGAGACTCTTTTGAATCTGTGCTTGAAGTTTTAGCTTAGAAACTCTAAGTACAAATGTATCCATGGGTAAGAACGTTCTTCCTCTCATTGTTTTTGGCTCTTACTGCCTCCCAGATGGCAGCTTTGTCGTTCTCCTCACACTGCTGTGTCCAATGTAAGCAGATTCAGGCTGTCCAAAGAGAGTCTGGGGAGATGACAACTGCAGCTCTTCAGAGACTTGCAGAATAAACTGAGCTTTAAATAATAAAGAAGAGAGGGGACAAGACCACTGTTGCCAGACAAAACAGAAGATGCTCAATTAATTTTTATTTTGTATAGACAATTGTGTTTTTTTTTCCTTTAGTGCAAGTATATCTCATGCAAAACTTGGGATATATATTATATGTATAGGACCTCTAGTGTGACACTGTAGGATAAACACTGAACTGCAAACCACAAGATTAACAGTTCAAATCCACGAGCTGCTCCTTGGAAACCCTATATAAGGTCGCTAATTTCAATTTCAGATAAACAGTAATTTAGTAGATAAACATATAATTTAGTATGAATATATATGTTGTGGTTGTTATTAAGTGCTGTAAAGTTGGTTCTGGTTCATAGCAACCCTCTATAGGGTTTCCAAGGAGCAGTTGGTGTGTTTGAACTGTTGACCTTGTGGTTCAGAGTCAAGTGTATCAAAATAACCTGGGGAACTTCTTAGTATACTAATCATTGCATCCCAATTATGTTAGAATATATAATTGGTTCTGGCATTATATACTTAGAAATTTCCAGAAATCCATAAATATATGTTTGGTTGTTGCTGTTAAGTGCCCGCAAGTCAGTTCCGACTCATAGTAACCTTGTATAAGGTTTTCAAGGAGTGGCTGCTGAGTTTGAACCACTGACCTTGTGGTTCAAACCAACCTTGCAATCCAGTGCTTTATCCCACAGTGTCACACCATGAGTATATATTATTGTTTATATATAAATTATTTTTATATATGTATACTGAATTTTACATAAATAGATATTATATTACTGTTTATCTGAAATTCAAATTTATTGGGAGTCCTGTGCTTTTTTATTTGCTATATCTTGCAAGCCTTGGCAGGGAACAAAAATAGAAAATGATTACTGATACTCAAACGCTGAATGTGAACTCAAAGAGAGAATAGGTATGGGTATCAGAAGGGCTTTGAAAAGTTCATGGAAAATGGAATTAAAAGTAATGGAATTATTCTATGCACTTTTTGAAGCTGTCTATAAAATAGAGAAATTATTAATTAGTTTGATTTCCATCTTTGCTCTTCCAAAACCTATGTTTCCTTGATGGAAAAAGGAATGAGACTTCTGCTTTATTTACTTGATCTGCAATTTATGCTTAGCTCAATTAGGAAAACTTTGAGAGCCTGTGCCTTTCCGGTGTTAATGAAGGAAATGCTTCGCAGGAAAGCTGCAGAGGTACCAGATTTTGTCCCAAGAGATTCTCTACAAGAGCAAATGCTTCTTCTATCTGCTAACATTTCCAGTTTCTAGAAAGTGGTGTGTCCTTGGACCACTGCTTATTTGCAAAATATGAGTAACGGGTAGAATGTTTACAAACAGCACACATTTAAATGATTCTTCTCAAAGAGCTACAAAATTATATAGTAATTAAAAACTGGCCTTGGATTATTTTCATGGAAAAATAGGCATTTTGTATCTTCAATCTATTTTCTCAGTGAGCAGGATTGAACAATTCCCAAAGTCTTGTTTATAAATTAATTAACTGCTTTAATCTATTCTCTGATCATCCTCAGTGATTTCTAGTCAAATACAGTCCTTGGATAAAATCCATAATCACTTTAATCATTCACTTTAACATATATAAGCAGAAATCTATATTGTGGTTGCTGCAAGAAATGTGGTGAGACCAAAACTTCTTCTGAACATGTTCAAGAAAACATTTCCTGGTCCCTGTAGTGTATTTCTACTGTGTTGTTTTGGTTCTAAATTACAATTTGTCAAAACCCAGAGATATACCCTGAAAATTGCACATGATTCTATAATCCTTTTTTTTTTAAGAATGAACATGGGACTGCAGACTATGAAATGTAGCATATTTAAGCAATTTGTTATTGTTGACGTTAATTGCCATTGAGTCAGTTTCAACCCACAGCGACCCTGTATAGGATTTCCGAGGGGCAGCTGGTGAGTTTGAACCGCCAACCTTGCAGCTCAAACTGACTACGCAGTCCAGCACATTAGCCCACAGTGCCACACCAGGACTCCATTTAAGTAACAGCTATTTGCCTTCCTTTTCAGTGTCTCATTATATGTGATACTTACATTTTCCAATTTTAATTGATCACTCTCAGCAAACATACAGACAAAAAATTGGAAGTATGGAGGTGGACCTCAGTGAATTCTATGTAAATAATGCTTAACTTGCATTCTAAAATCAGATTAAACCTCGAGCTGGGTGGACCTACGTATGTGAAATGAAGTGACAATCTCTTCTGCCAATTCAATGAGTAAGAATCGTAGTAAATGATGAATGATAAAATTATGTCATTATAGATGGCATCTTGAATGTACTACAGTCATATCACCTCACTAGTGAAAATGCAAAAAGGGGAAACCAAACCATATACCCTGGGAACATGCAGGAGTAGGTGACGTGTCATCATTTTAGTCCAGGTCTAAATTAGATTAAGGAGCTCTGGTAGTGTAGCAAATACGAGTCAGGCTGCTAACCTCAAGATCAGCAGTTTGAAACTACCAGCCATTCCAGAGGCAAAAGATGAGGCTTTCTGCTTCTGTAAATATTTACAGTCTTGGAAACCCTTTTCAGAGTCATTATATGTCAGAACCGACTCCATAGCATACCACCACCACCAACATAGTTAGATTTGTAATCCCTGTGTGGAGTTAATGGGTAATGCACTAAGCTGCTAACTGAAAAGTTGGAGGTTTGAATTCATCCATAGGTGCTTTGGAAGAAAGACCTGTTCATCTACTTCTTCTGAAAAATCAGCCATTGAAAACTGTGGAGCAGAGTTATATCCTGATACACTTGGGGTTGTTGTGAGAAGGAATGAACTCTATGACAGCTAGAATCTGGCTAATTAAATTAATGATATGACCAAATAACATTTTATCTTATGCAGCTGTCTGTTATTAGGCAGAATTTTTGAGGTCGTTGTAATTTTTTTGTAATGTTTTATTGTGAATTATGTGATAGATTACATGGGAGAACATTAGCCTTACATTCATCCTATTGTATATCGTTTCATTGCCTTCATTACAATCCCCTCCATGCATCATCAACCAACCAAAGGGTATACCCTGCAAGTCCCTCTCCCTTTTCTGGGTTTAGAGTCCCCAGCTGCTCCGTCTCTCCATGTCATCATCTCTGCCTCCATCTCTGATGTCACTGCTTCTCTGGGTAGAGTCTCGTACTCCGCTCTTCTCCCTTGTTGGTTCCAGGGACCTCGACTTCTGTACTGCATAGTCAGTCACTCACCTCCTTTTGCTACAAAATGTCCACGTTTACATTTCCAACCCTCGCAGTCAGCCCTGATAACAGTTTTACACCATTGTACCTCAAGGGCCCTATCACCACCTCCTTTATTAGCCCTGCCCAGACAGATTGGATACCACTCAGTGGAGATTCTACCTTCCTCCATGCCTCTGGATCTAGGCTCCCTCTTGAAAGCTTGTAAGCCAGTCACTTCTTCCCTTTGTTGCTCCCCTATTTTGGGTAGCCAATGTCTACTCTGTGTATAGAGGGGGTGGGAATGATCCTTGCTGTAAGTCAAGGTCATCAAATTGTATTAGATTACTTTTTTTTCCCCCCTCTTCTTTCTTCTTCTAGTTGAGCTCTGATCATCCAGTCACTGAAGCCAGGTCAAGAGGGTATTATCTGCAAGTGTGGGTGTTCTTGTACATATGTCCTTTCTTCTTAACAGCTGGACACTTCACTCTTCACTCTAGTCCTCTGTGACTGTGTCACTGACTCTGGGCCCAAGAGTTCCCAGGTCTTGCCACACTGCTGACCATCCAGGTCTCCACCCGGGTTCACAGGAGTCTTTTGAACATCATAGGGCTTAGCTCGCCGCTTCATTGCTGTTTTTTCCTCACTTCCCCTTATCAGTGCCAAGCATGCTCACCAATCTCAGAGCATGTCTGCTCATGTATTCCCATTGAGTCTTAGTCTTGGAAGGGGGTTTGCCCTGAGAGGAACTGACCACTTGCCTTGATGTCTCCTGGATGAGCAACTTGCTTGTTTTTGTAGTAAGCAGTTGGACTGTCATTATTGTTTTGTATTTTTCCTGTTGGTCTTTCTTTCAAGAAGTATCTTCTGTTCTTCTAGTCACTCCAGGCTGGTCTGCTTGTCCTTTTGAGTGGAAATTTCCTACAGTTGTTGTAATTTTTATATTGAATTTTTATGTTTAAATTTTTTGCATTCAATATTCAGACTAGAAATGTTGGCAAATATAGAAAAATATTGCAAATAAAAAATTCAGCTGTATTGCCATGACACATTAATGTCAATATATTCTACATCATTAGTTTTTCATACATTTTCTGCATACATGTCCCTGTAAGCTTATATTTACAATTAGAGTATATTTACATCATATTATTCAGCCTTTATATATTGTGTGTGAGTGCCAGTGAATATGTGTGTATTTTATGTAGTTTGTATTCTGGTCTTTATTTCACATTATCAGGAAAATTTACTCATGTCATTTAATATTCTTCAAGAACAAAATTTCAAAGACTGTGTGATAGTTCTAAGAATAGATGTTGAGTTAATATAACCTTCTATTTCTTTGTTGTTAAAATATTTTATTTGTGTAAGTTCAATGGCAATGAAGAGAGTTGTTGATTTTTGACCCATGAGAAAGCTAAGCATTTGTTTTGAAATATTTCTGTGTTTACATAGCATAGTGTTTAAAATGGGAAAAGAATTTACCCAAACATTCTTATTGATGGGAGGCATATTAATATGATGTAACATAACTCCACTGACTTGTAAAATATTACTTTCAACACCTCAGCAGTAATAGAGTTGATAGTAAGCCACTTTTCTAAAATTTTAAAAGAGTTTGAAAGGTATGTCTTTAGTATCATAGAAGTCAATCGTGGAACTATTCCAATGGGTTGCTTTTAGTGTCTGTTACATCTCTAGGCCAGAAGAGCTCATCATATGTAAGTTTAAGTAGGCTATATCCTGGAAAGTGATTCATGGTACTCCCTGAGAAAAGTCATTTAAAATTGGGAGAGAGGATACCAAAACAAATAATAGGAAACAGTCCTGATTTGATTACAAATGAAAAATCAAAATTTATGTATCTAGAGTCCTAGTGTGGCGCTGTAGGGTAACCACTGGTTTGCTAACCACAGGATCTGTGGTTCAAATCTACTAGCTGCTCCTTGGAAACTCTATACAGGGTCCTCATGAGTTGTAACCGTCTCAACAGCACTTAAAACAGCAACAACAATGTATCTATATATACAGCGATCAAAAATCAAAAGCAAAGTTTTTGCTGTTGAGTGGATTCCAACTCATAGTGACCTTATTGGACAAGGTAGAACTGCCCTATAGGGTTTCCAATTGGGCAATGTTTCTGTAGGCAGACTGCTATATCTTTCTCCAGTGGAACAGAAGGTAGGTTTTAACTGCTGACTTTTCAGTTGATGGCCAACCACTTAAATTATCACCAGGTCTCCTTATCAACACCTATAACTATATCTATACTTATATGTATCCTTATGTTGCTGTGTGCCGTGGAGTCGGTTCTGACTCATAGCGACCCTACACAGGGTTTCCGAGGCTGTAAATCTTTACGGGCGCAGACCGCCTCATCGTTCTCCCTCGGAGCGGTTGGTAGTTTCGAACTGCTGACCTTGCGGCTCGCAGCCTGATTCGTAACCACTACGCTACCAGAGCTCCTTATGTATACTTATATCTATATATAATTTAAAATGCTATCTTAAAGAAGGATCATTAGATAGAATAATTTAATTATTTCCACTGTTTCACAAAATAGATGGAGAAAACCAGGTAGATGAGACTTTCATGAATGATAGTAAAGAATTTGTCATTTAAAAGGAATGTACACTTTGAGCTAAGCAGGGACCTGTCAAGACATTCCAATGGTGATTGTCAATGCTAAAATACAGAAGCAAACAATATGTTCACAGATATATATCTAAACCCCAAATCTTAAATGATAGATTTATTTTTAAACCACCTGCAATATGAGCCAAAAGACAAAATTTAAACGAATACTTGTGTTCTATTGTAACTGACACTTTAGCAATTCCATCTGACAACTTTCTCTAAATTTTTGGTCATAGAAAATAAACCAATTTAGAATCTGATCCCTGAGGCAGAAAATAAAAGAATGAGTAATTCAATGTGTTAAAAAAAAAAAAAAGCTGGATTTAAATTCAAGTTATTTTAGCTTAACAGAGCACACACACAAATAAAAAAACTTCTCATGTACACAGACACATATGCACACACAGCCTCCCCGCTACTCCACCTTTAAGGGATATAATGTCACTTTAAGATTTTGGCAAATTAGTTCAATTATAAAGATACATGAATATGTACTAGCCATATACTTATTCTGGTAAAATAGTTTTGGTCCATGGTTTCTTTATTTTAAAACTGTTTAAAGTTACTGGCTTTTTTTTTTTTTTTTTTTTCCAATGGAGTGAAGCACTGAAATGGACTCAACAGGGAAATAAAATAAGAAATCAAGGGAGAGGATAAGAGTCATCTAGCCAACAATAACCAATACTGAAATATTACTAGGCTCTAAGGCAATAGGAAAGGAGCTCTGGTAGCATAGTGGCTACGAATCAGGCTGCGAACCGCAAGGTCAGCAGTTCGAATCTACCATCTGTTCCAAGGGAGAAAGATGAGGCTTTCTGCTCCCGTAAAGATTTACAGCCTCAGAAACCCTGTACAGGGTCGCTATGAGTCGGAACCGACTCCACGGCACATAACAACAACAAGGTAATAGGAATGCACCTTGCTTAAAATAGTCTATTCTAGGCAGTCCTCTTTAATGAAGTGACTTTTAAAATGAGACCTAAAATATGCAAAGAATCAAGGCACTCCTCTTACCATTCTTGGTTTGTTCCTTATCTTGTTGTTATTGTTAAGTGCTATTGAGAGAGTTCCAATTCATAGTAACCCTGTATAGGGTTTCCAAGGAGTGACTGGTGGATTTGAACCACCAACCTTGTTGTTAGCAGTCCAGTGCTTATCTTACAGCACCACACAAGGACTCCAGACTGTATTGGGCATGGACAAAAGTAGAAGCAGAGAGATCAGGTAAGGGACTACTGTAATGGTCCAGGTGGGATCATGGTTTACTGGAATGGTGGTGGTGGCTGTGTGCCATGGAGTTGGTTCTGACTCACAGTGATCCTGTAGAGTGTTTCCAAGGCTATAAATTATGGGAGCAGAATGCCTCATCTTTCTTCCTCGGAACAGCTGGTAGTTTCGAACTGCTGACCTTGAGGTTCACATCCCAATTCATAACTACTACACTACCAGCGCTTCTTTACTGGAATATGTAGACAGAATTGGGAATTGAGAAATGAGGACAGATTCAGTATAATATCTTTAAGATAAAACCAAAGGAAATGATTAAAGAATTGATGTGACAGATAAGAAAAAGACAAGAAAACAGGGTATCATCAAGATTTCTAGTTTAAGTAATTCAGGTGATGATGCTTTCTTGTGAGGTATGTAAGATTTGGAGCAAGGGGACTGGTTTGGGAATTGAACTCAGAACACCATTTTAGACACTTTAATTGGATACATCTATGAATCAAGGAAATGACAATGTTAAAATGGTGTTTGGATATGGTGGTCTAGAGCACCAAGTTAGGGATAGCTCACCTTACAGTTCATTCCCACAGATCCTTATTACGAATTTACTATGTGTCACAGAGTGATAATTCACTTTAAATTTCAAGGTACTTAAAAATTAGTGGGTCAAAGGAACACTAAAGGACTAATGAGAAATTAGAAGATAAACTCGATTGAACTGATGTTCTGTATAGCCCTGGAGATACATCACAGAGAGGGACTCTGGAGGTGAGTAAAACAAATAGATGTCTTGTGTGAACCACTGAACCACTTTTAAAGATAAAATGTTCAAAGCAAAAGAGTTTCTCTATGGTAGTGTCAGTGCAGACTTGGAGAAAAGGAAGTAGCAGAAGATATCTAACCTTGGGAAACCTCTGGCCAGAAAAGATCTGTCCTCATCTAAATGGAAAACCTGCTGTTGTCCCGCCCCTGTCCTTTCCTCTGCTTCTTCAGCCAAATCAGTCATATTCTTTCTGGGTTACCTGATAAGCTATAGGCAGGCAGAAGTGAGGTCAGATTGTTCTTTACCTACAGAGTGGCAGAACCCAGAATAGGAATAAAATTGGGGATCTCTCTGCAAACAGTGAACCATTTCATGTTTGTGGTTCTGCTCAACCAATATATAAATGATGCTTTTTTGAGTTTGGGAAACTTGTTTCGTGACCAGTGACTCCTGATCTTATTCTGTTTCTTTGAACCAGAGGAAGAAAGTTAATCAAATGACAAGGTAACAAATTTTGACTGGACAAAGCTCATGCTCTTTATATGTGAGGAATAATTAACCTATGAAAACCACTGATGCTGGCAATATTCAGCAGGTAATTTAGGAAGACTCTCAAAGAGGATTGAACGTTTATATGAATATAATTAACAAATGCAGCTTTAGCATCTAGAATAACAGCTTGTACATCCCTAAGACTTGATTTAGAGAATAAGCAGCTTAACTTTCAAAATGGAAGCAATCAATTTTGTCCCTTACTCACTGCAGAAAGTAAGTATTTTAAGCTTTATATATTTAGCAGTATTTATTAAGAATAACAGGACATGGGATGTTCTGATTACAAAAATATTCTTCTCTATCAGTGAGGAGATACTACCATTTCTTCACTAATTGCCCTCTCTCAGAATGTTGATGTTGTAGAGCCCTGGTAGTGAACAGGTAATCAGTGGACTGCTAATGAAAAAGTTGGTGGTACTAACCCACCCTGGTGATCTGCTTCCTTAAAGATTCCATGTTAGAAAGCCTCCTGTAGCAGTGTGACTCTGTCACATGGGGTCACTCTGATTCAAAACCAACTTGATGGCTATTAACGTTTAGTAAATATCCATCAGCCTCTTATAAGAATAGGTGAGTTTTACAGTTTTAAAATTCTCAACAAATAAAGATTATTAAAATGAATATCTAATCTTATAATACACTAAAAACTGTGGAGCAGAGTGGTCACAAGTTGGACTGCTAGTCTTGATGTCAAGAGTTCAAAACTACCTGTTGTTCCACAGGAGAAAGATGAGTCTTTCTGCTCTGGTAAACATTTCCAGCCCTGGAAACCCTATACAGGGTCACTATGAATTGAAACCAACTCCAAGTCAAGTAACCACCACCAGTATAGTTATTCCATAGGGAGCACAGTGGCTCCATAGGATAAGCACTGGATTGGAAACCACGAGGCCGAGCCCACCAACTGCTCTGTGGGGGAAAGATGAAGCTTTTTGCTCCCACAAAGGACTTAAAACCTCAGAAACCTTGTATTATACAGGGTCACTATGAGTTGTAACTGACTTCATAGTACACCACCACTACTACCACCAAAATGGACTAGATTTGCACAGCTTTTTTTTTTTTTTTAAATGCAGAAGAGTAGTTTATGTGGGCATTACTGAAAGAAATGAAGGCTGTTACATAGAGTTATCATAAACAGGGAAGAAATTGGTATCAAAAAACGAAAAGACTTAAGGGCTACAAAATTTATTAAACATGTATTTCTTAGGAAACATTTTGCATTGTGAGAACAAGGGTTATAGCTGTATTCATTCTGCCTGGTCATATTTAAGCTGAGCCATTAAAGATGCTATTGCCTCATCCAGCTGTTTTAGGACAATTAGCCATGTGACAGCCAGACGGGTGAATAAGATGGCAACAGCTATTTCAGTGCAGACATATGTCTCTCCACTGGAAAAAAAAAAAAAAAAAAGGAGGGGGAGACCAAATGACTAACACTGGTGGAATATATTACATTTTCTCCCTCAGAGTGGTTCGTCAAATTGGCTGGAATCTGAATCATCTTCCATCTGAGACAAGCGTGTGACAAGCCTTGACTGGTTTAATATTGTTTAAAGATTGATTAATTGACTATACCAGGTAATTTGAATTTAAATGTAGCAAGAATAATGACTCTTAATTTTAAAAGTTCTTGATGAATCACAAATTCTTGTTAACTTCAAAATCAAGACTGAGGTTAAAAGTATTTTGAAGACTACTTGAAAAATATTCTTTTGCAGTATTGACCTGCTAGGCTCAAAGGAACGTTTTCATTCTAATGTTATTTATTTCTCTCAAAAATATGACACAAGAAATATGAGAATACTTTGTACTGTTTGGTCAATTTTTCTCTAAACCTAAAATCATTCTGAAAAATGAAGTCTATTAAATAAATAAAATCACCTAAGCAATATGTATCTATTCTTAGTTTAGTTATTAGGTAAAAATTCCAACACAGACAGTTTGAAAAGCAAGAATGGAGTGGGTTCCTTTAATGTTTCCATTACCCTGGTTAACCTATCTCCAGAATGGTCCCCTAGTGTTTTCCCTTATCCTATGATTTTTAGGATTTTTTTCCCTAGGCTCCTAAATCAGGAGACTTTTAGAAGTTGCTGCTCTAGCTACTTGAGCTCTTTCTAATGGATGTAGACAGGAGAGGCAGCAACCCATCTCACAAGACAGCGACAAGGCAGTAAATAAATTTTCCTCTCTGGGCTTCTGCCAAAAGTAGTCATCATTCGGCCGTCCCAGCTCCCCTGGCCAAGGAGAGTCACACAGAGCATTAGTCTCCATCTTCAGACTGTTGTACAGAGAGGATGAAGAAGGTGGAATGAGGAGAGAAGGGAGTAACGTTGAGCATGAAAAGTCATCCCTGAAGAGTTTAGAAAAAGATTAGGGAAAGTTAGACAAGACTCTGTGACTTCAATATCAGCTTGAAAGACTGACAGTTCACTCTCTTCAAAACATCACTCTATAACTCTTTTTGATTTAGTGGTTTTTAGCCTGCTTATACATTTGATGATTTATACTTCCTACCTGTTGGAGTTTTTTTGAAGCTTACTAATATGTCCATTAGTTTCTTAAAAGACTGCTACTTCAGGCTAGTGTGAAAGCATTATTCACTTTCCAGCTGGACCTTTAATTCATTTCTTAGTTTGTTTTGCCCCCATTGCTGCCCCACATTCTCTAACTAATTCAATCTTCTTTCTGAGACTGGAAGAAGCAGCATTTAAAAATATTAATATCAGTGTGTGAAATGAATGGCCTTTTTCTCCTCTACTCAAATCAGCACCAACTTTCCTATAATATGGCTGTAGCCTTCTGAGTATCCTGGAGACATGAATGTCACCAGTGGTACAGCAGGCATAGAAAAGTTAAAATCTCTGCCCTGTATGCCTCCTGGTATGCCATGGGTGAAGAGCTTCTCCAGCCTCAGTCAGATCAAGTTTTGTAGAAGATGGATATGGATCATCAAGATTTCTACAGTACAGTAAAGCATGAATGTAATTGCAGCCAGAGTTGAAGAATGGTAGCAGAGAGGCAGTTTCAGGCAAGAAAAAAAAAAGAGCCAACCTGGGTATGTTCATATGAATTGTTAGCCAGGAGACCATTAGGACCATGGAGGCTCAGGGTATCACAGATGTACAGGAACACTCAGGTGATGCTCAAGGGCATTCAATTATATTATTCTAATTTGTATTATTAATGGCAATATTAAAGCTCAGGCAGGCAGTTTGGTAGAAAATTCAGAAGAATCAAACATGGCATAAATATTCATTTTCCCCCATCTCATCCCTTTGCAAAAACACATACAGCCAATGATTCACACAGAAACAGGCTCCTATCCCAATCTTCATTAAGCACAGATAGATCAACATGCCCTCAGGAACAGCTCTCAGTGGTGATTTGCATTTTGGCATCCCCACTCTTTTCCCTGCAGAGTACTAGTCTGCCAAATTGAGAATATTACCTCTGATTTTGGTGTCTCTTAAAATCCAGCCAATCCAAGTAAGCTAAGCGAAGGAGACAAGGGCAGAGGTACACCTGTTTTTTGGTGTATTTTCCTCAGTGCTCAGAAAGAAGCTCCTTATAGACCAGAATGAATGAATGAATGAATGGTAATTTAAATAAATGTGAAAATAAACTGTAAAATACTTTGCTGGAGGAAATTTTAAAAAACCAATTTGCATAATTTCCAGTTAGACAAATGCTAACTAGGGCAACATTTAAAAACAAAAAACAAAAAACTGAGCCCAACCAGAATATCTGAGCTGGACCAGTGATCATTTAAGTGAAGAACCAGAAAAATATCAAGTAAAATGATTAGATTACTGAGATGTGGTTTGTTAATAATAACTAAATTTTAAAACAAAAGGAATTAGAAACTTGAAGTTAAAACCAATATTTTATAAGTTACTAAAAAAAAGACTTTTTTTTCTCATAAATTTGGAGTTAGAGAAGAGAGAAAAGGAGCAAGATCTGCAGAGGCAAGGAAAGTCACTTTATTACTAGCTGATTTCTATAACGAAGATGCTTCATAATAAGGGAAGCCATTTCATGAAGAACTCAAAGATCTTCAGAGATTTTCTAAGAAAAAAGGACATTGATAAAATTTACATGCCCAGATCTAGTCATAGAACAAACATTTATTAAGGACCTTTTTGAGCACAAGTAAAATATTCTTTTTCATTATTGTTATTTTATTTATTTATTATTGGTGTGCTACTGTAGGATAAACATTGGACTGCTAAGCACAAGGTCAACAAATCAAACCCACCAGCCACTCCGTGGAAACGCTGTACAGGATTAGTATGAGTGGGAGCCAACTTGACAGTACTTAACACAGCAACATAGTTATGTAAAAGGCAAACTAAATATATGGAAGCATGATGAGGAGATATGTGTGGAAGAATTACAAATAACTTCAAAAATAATTTCAGAGTTCTATAACAAAGGTATGAAAATAAGCAAGGAGGTCATGCTTTTTAAATGGTGGGAAAGAACTAAGGGGAGCAGCAGGAAAGCCGCTTCTTAGGGAAGTTGACATTACACAGAATATAAAAATATAGAGGTATATTCCTCATGGGAACAGTGGAAGTAGGGACTTCTAGACAAAGCAAACAAAATGGTCTGTGTTCAGAACAATTAAAGACTTTGTAAGGCAGATATATAGAGTTTCCTTTTGGGTCACGAGTGTCTGTTATAGAAGTTGTAAGGTATACTTTCTCCTTTGTTGTTGTTGCTGTTATTAAGTACTATGGAGTTGGTTCCTACTCATAGCGACCCTGCACAGGGTTTCCAAGGCTGCAAATCTTTACAGGAGCAGAAAGCCTCATCTTTCTCCTGTGGAACGGCTGGTGGTTTTGAACTGCCAAACTTGAGGTTAGCAGCCTGATTCGTAACTACTACGCTACCAGAGCTCCTTATACTTTCTCCTACTTTTGATGAAATCCCTAAAGAAATAGCAATAGGACTCTACTACCCCAACCCATTGTCACCAAGTAAATTGTGACTTATAGTGACCCTGTGCACAACAGAAGGACACACTGCCCAGTCCTGCAACAGCCTCATGATCATTACATTTGAGTCCATTCTTGCTGCCAATGAATGTGTCTTTCCATCTCAGTGGAGGTCTTCCTCTTTTTGACTGAACCTTCACTTTACCAAGAAATGACCCTGTAGGACAGAGTAAAGCTGCTCTATAGGATTTCCAAGGCTGTCACTGCTTATGAAAGCAGACTGCCTCATCTTTCTCCAACAGAGCAACTTGTAGGTTTGAGCTGCTGAGTTTCCAGTTAACAGCCCTTCGCTTAACCCACTCTTCAGCAATAGAACATTGTTGTCGTAAAGTGCTGTCAAGTCACTTCTGACTATAGCAACCCTGTATAGAGTTTCCCAGGAGCAGCTGGTGGGTTTGAATAGAACCAGATACCGGTGAGGTTTTTTTACCCCCCGATTTTTGTCTTAGATCTGTGATATTGACATCAGTGAGTGGCATCACTGATTAAATGTGAACTTTGCAATGTAAACTTTGTTCTTGTTATGGCATGCACACAGGGACCTTTCAATTGACTTCAGGTCTTTATTTTTACTCAGTCTTTTCACAATCCTTTCCAATGCACTATTCTCTTAGTCTGAAAAACACCAACTCTTTAATTATCCATTGTACAAAATTTGCTTTGCATTGGTTTTATACTGTAAGTAAACATTCATGCAAGGGCTTGGATGATGCCATAACAATATGGTCTTTAACTGAATGGAAACTAGAACCAATTCCACCAGAGAAGAAAAGCTGGCACACAGAATCATGTTTGCTTCTTTGTACTTTAGAAGACTTACAGAAATAATCACCAGGCATTTTCCATACATAACTGAAAAACTATCTGATGATGTTGTTGTTCAGTGCCATCGAGTCAGTTCTGACTCATAATGACCCTGTATAGGGTTTCTGAGTAGCAGCTACCAACCTTGCAGTTTAAACTGACCTTGTGGTCCAGTGCTTATCCTACAGAGCCACACCAGGGCTCATAGCAATCCCAAATTTGACTTTATTTCAGGACAGAGTACTTTATGTTTTATGAGAGTCTGAACACATTACCTATGTTTCCTAAAAATATTCAATACAGAATATTAAGAAAATTAAATTCACAACTGCAATTTAACTAATCCACTGTTAATACCTGGAAAGAAATAAGTGAAGTGAAACAAATAAATCAAAAGAAGGAATATCAGAGAATTAAGAAAGGGATAAGCAAGAAAGAGTAAATCTGAAAAGGAAAATGGAGGAAGAAATATGAAAAAATTGAAGGCATAGTATATTGTTGTCTAAAAGAGAATGAGAAAAAGGTATAGAAAAAGCAGCATGAAAGAGTTGAAGAGCATTTTGTTACAGAAATACTAGAAATGAAGTTGAATGTGAAAAACAAAGAGTCAATGAAAAGGGGAAGAGAAGGACAACAAAATAATAGCTTAATAAAATTTACCTTGAACCAGGTACCAGTCTAAGTTCTTAAAATGTGAGTCATATAATCATCAAAACAAACATGTTAGCTACATTGTTGTTGTTAGGTGCCATCTAGTTTATTCTGACTCATAACAACCCTATGTACAGCAGAACAAAACACTACCCAGTCCTGCGCCATCCTCACAATTGCTGTTACATTTGAACACATTACTGCTGCCACTGTGCCAATCCATATCTTTGGGGGTCTTCCTTTTTCACTCTGACCCTCCACTTTACCAAGCATAATGGCCTTCTTCAGGGACTGGTCTCTCTTTATAACACGTCAGAAGTGTGAGAGACAAAGTCTTATTATCCTGGCCTCAAAGGAATATTCTGGTTGCATTTCTTTCAACACAAATTTATTTTCACTACAGGCAGTCCATTGTACTTTCAGTATTCTTCTTCAACACCATAACTTAAACGTGTCAGTTCTTCTGCATTCTTCCTTATTCACTATCCAACTTTCACATGCATGTGAGGCCATTGAAAATACCATGGCTTGGGTCAGGTGCACCTTAGTCCTCAAACTGATATATTTGATCTTGAACACTTTAAAAAGGTCTTGTGCAGCAGAATTGTCTAATGCTGTTTGCATGAGTGTTGATTGTGGATACAAGCAAAATTAAATCTTGGCCAACTTCAATCTTTTCTCTATTTATCATGATGCTATTTATTGGTCCATTTATAAGGATTTTTTATTTCTATACATTGAGATGCAATCTATACTGAAGGCCATGGTCTTTGATCTTTATTAGTAAATATTTTGAGTCCTCTTTGCTTTCAGTAAGCAAGGTTGTATTATCTGCATATCACAGGTTGCTAGTGAGTCTTTCTTCAATCTTGATACCATTCTCATCTTCATTTATTTCAGCTTTTCAGATTATTTGGTTAGCATACAGATTAAATAAATGAGATGAAAGAATCCAACCCTGGTGTCCACCTTTCTTGATTCTAAATCAGTCACTTTGTTCTGTTAAAAAACAAAAACAAAAACAACTGCTTCTTGGTCTATGTACAGCTTCCTCATGAGAACAATGAAGTATTCTGGAATACCCATTCTTCACATTGTCATCCATAACTTGTCATGAACTGCACAGTCAAAAGCCTCTGCATAATCAAAAAAACAGAATATCTTTCTGATATTCTCTTCTTTTAGCCAAGATCCATCTGACATCAGCAATGATATCCCTAGTTACACATCCTCTTCTAAATCTAACTTGAACCTCTGGCAGTTTTTTGTTGATGTACTGTTGTAGTCATTTTTAAATTTTCTTCAGCAATATTTTACTTTCATGTAATATGAATAATAATGTTAGATGATTTCCACATTCTGATGAGTCACCTCTCTTTGGAATGGCCACAAATATGGATTTCTTCCAACTAGTTGGCAAGGTAGCCGTCTTCCAAATTTCTTGGCATACATGAGTGATGGCCTCCAGTGCTATGCCAGCTTTTTGAAAGATTTCCATTCATATTCTGTCAATTCCTGAAGTCTTGTTTTTTTGCCATGCCTTCAGTGCATTTTGGACTTATTATATAGATACTTGGAAAGATAGCCAGACAGACAGATACATAGATAGCTGTTGCTGAGTTGGCTTCTACTCATGTCGACTTTATGTACAACAGAACAAAATGATACCCAGTCCCATTTCACCCAGAAGATCACTGACATATCCAAGTTCATTGCTGCGGCTCACATGCCAGTCCATCTCAGTGAGGGTCTCCTTTGCTCTCATTGTTCTGCTACTTAGCCAAACATGTTGTCCTCTCCTCTAGCAATCATCCCTCCTGATGACATGCCCATGGATTCCTGGTGTTGCTGTAAGATAAGCACCAAACCGCTAATCACAAGGTCAGCTGTTCAAACCCACCAAGCACTTCACAGGAGCAAGATGAGGCTTTCTGATCCAGTAAAGATTTATTGCCTTGGAAACGCTAAACAGGGTCACTATGAGTCAGAATTGATCTGATGATAGTGGTGAGGATGACATATTTGGAGTAAGTGAGTTGGACAGTGTTCTGTTGTGATTCATAAGGCTTTCATTAGTTAATACTTGGAGGTGAATCTCTAAGCCTTTCTTTGTTCTCCGTCTTATTTTGGAAACTCCGCTGGAATCTGTCCATCGTGGGTAATTCGGGTTGTATCTGAAATACCAGTGACATAGCATACAGCATCACTGCAACTTGAAAGCCACCACAATAGAACAAACTAACAGACAAGTGGTGAAACAAACCAGATAAGCCCTGTTATTATCCCTATTTTATACCCGAGGCAACCAGACACACTACGTAAACCAACTTGTCCAAGGTCACAAGTTGGTCACAGATTTGGGATTCAAACCCAGTTTGTTTCAGATCTTGTGGTCTGAAGTATTGTATTACATGATCTCTTATGACTTCAGCAAGAAAGAGACCCAGAGACAAAGACAACAAGGAAATAACAAGAACTTCATGGTGCTTGGCATTGGGTCTGGATGGAAAAAAAGGAAAACAAAATATTTGCAGGCCTGAAATTCGTGTCATCAGCCCTCAGCAGCTTTGCAGCAGAGAGTGTAGGCTGGGCCTGCTAGCTGCAGTGAGGGAAATGGATAAATAATTGATGATGCACAGAGCACTGTGTGTGTGTTGATCTATAGGGAGGAGAAGGGTCCAAGAGGCAAAGCCAGATGGCGAGCAATAATGTACCCATATTAATAGATGTCTTCATTACATGACATATTCACAGGAGCGCAGGGCAAATGCCTTTCAGCCAATGCCAGGACCAGACAAGGTCTGGATATGAAGGTGACACTTACCTAGATTACAGTGGAAGCAGCAGGTCAAGTGCAAAGGATGAGGGATTCTACAGATTTTCTCCTTTGAATAAGAGGGATGATTTCTATTTCAAAGACAGTCAGTAATCTGTTTGTGAGTCATCTCCAGATGTGAAAAACCTGGCTCCCCTTATTCATCCCTACCACTATTCTGCATCCATGATACCAAGCTCTCTCCTGACTGTATTTCTGATTTTGAATAGATGCTTGCTCTCCATTTTCTCTTCCAATTACAAATTCTTCCTCTCTGTCCTCTCATTGTTTTCCATTAAATGCCCTTATCAGACCTCATCCCAGACAGCTTCTCCCTTCTGCACTGTCTTTGCTGATATGATTGCAACCTTCTGCACTGTCTTTGCTGATATGATTGCACTCAGTAACCATTGCTAGTAGACTTAGTCCTATATTAATGGATATTTGATGGTCAACTCAGAAATCTTAAGCAAATGTTGAGGCTAAAACTTTTATATTATATGGAAATTAATTTTGGTGACATTAAGCTTAAATACCCTTGAAATGTTGGTCGAGCAGATGTTGAACATTCAAGGACTTTGTACTTTTATATATGCAGAGACACATACACACATATTACCTTTCCCAAGATTAAACATTGTGTCATAATTGGAATTCTGTATAGAACAAGCTAGAAAAAAAATTCAGCAGAATAATATTTGATTTGTGCAGCCAAAGCAGTGCTCTAGATTATCAAACTGCCTTCTTCCACCTCAGGAAAGAAAATGTCAACATGTGGAACACAGTGTTAAACTTGTAAAATTAGATAGTAGTACATGGTTTATTGAGCACCTGAAAGCTACATAGTATTGTGCTGGTACTGGGTGTCATGGAATTTAGAAAATTGTCTCAAAGAGCTTAAAGCTGCAGTGAAAATGAATTTTATCATAAAAATGAAATGAAAGAATCTTTAGATTTGCAAACTAATTCCTTAGTTTCCTTAGGATAATAAAACCTCATTTTGTTTTTAACACTCTTTCTAGCTCAGCCTGGTGGCACAATATTTAAGTACTCAGCTACTGACTGAAAGATTGGAGCTTTGAGTCCACCCAGGAGACACCTTGATTTACTTCCAAAAGATCACAACTATTGAAAACTCTATGAAACACAGTACTACTCTGAGACACAGAGTCCCCATGAGTCAGAATCAATTAGATAGCATCTGGTTACTAGTTTTCAACTCAGCCAGAGTCCCTCATGTCCAGATTGCCAGAAAATTTGGAGCCGTCCATTCAGAGGAAATGTGGAGGTGAACAGATTAGCACCTAACTTCTGCAGTGGAAGCTTTTTCTGCCTTGGGTTTGCTGCATGATAGAAACAGTGGTTTCCTGAGAAGTTCTAATGACAGTGCTCAGCATACACTCTGGTTAGGGGTAAAGAGACATTCAGGAAGATAGGCCAGACTAATTTTATCCATTCAAAGTTATAATTGGATATGAGATTTTTGCTTGAATTCTCCTAATTACTCAGAACATAGTTTGGTAAAATCCTTTGTCTTGCTGATAATTGGACAGGTAATTCCCTAGCAAGTTTGACCTAAATTGCACTGACTGGGAGATTTCTATCTATATTTTGTACCTTGTTCAGCTCACGTTTTCACTAATTCAAGGTATGATTTTAATGTTATTTGCAGAGTGACTTATAAAGTAGATCTAGGTAGCTTTTTCAGTCATCAATACTTTTCTAAATTAGGGATGAATTTTAATAATAATTAAAATGTTCATTTCTGAATTATCACTCTTCAACATGTCATCTATACAATGTAATGTTTCCACTCAAATTTAGCTGTTGACCCATCTAAATAATTTATATACAACCTGTAGCAGTTGCTGCCAAGTTCTCTAACTCCTCTCTTTCTTTAAAGGTTGTTCATTTCTCTTTTTGAATTAAGATATATTCTTATTCAGAAACCAGTTTGGGCCTCAAAAAAGAACAGTAAAAAGCCTTTGATGAGAGCTTGGTTGGCAGATAATAAGCTTTGGTCTTCCTAGAGATATAATACGCCTGGACTTCTTGACCGGGTCCAGCCCTCCAGTTCCTCAATCTGTGCATACCAGACTAGGTACTTTTGAAAGGAAGAAAACATAGTGGTCCAGGGTACTTGCTTTTGTGTCATGAATGGGTTAAAATTTTAGCTCAATCACTTTCTAGTGATATGACTTAACTAACTCTGGTAAACCTTAATTTCCTCATTTGTAAAACACTCTGATATGCAGTTAAGTCTAACTCACGGAGACCTGTAGGACTCAGTGGAGTTGATCCCTAGAGTTACTGAGGCTATAAATCTTTACGGAATCAGACTGCCTCATCTTTCTCCCATGAACGGCTGCTAGGTTCAAACCTCTGATCTTTATGGTTAGCAGCTCAACATGTAACCCATAATACCACCAGGTCTCCTTCTCATCTATAAAGTGGGGTCAATAATAGTGTTTGCTCTAGTCTTTACAAGGATTAAATGAGATCATTAGTGTAAAACACTTATTAGCATGACTGAAACACAGAGAGAATTTTATACATACAGGTTATTGTTAGTGTTACCTTTGATTCCACAGGCTTTTGTTCTCTGCTCCATGAACACTTACATTCTGGCATTTATTCAACAGATGCTTTTTGAGCACCCCCTACATGACCAGTCCATGACAAGCTCTGATCTCAACTTCTTCTTGGCTGGCCACTTTAAGTTCCTTTTTGATAAAGTTTGGAGTAGAAATATTCTTTTTTCTCTCATTCCTGAAAAGTTTCAGAGAAGTTCAGATATAGTAAATATGGGTTCTGAGATGGTCTTCCCCAAGGTCTTTTATAGAAGAACAAGTTATTTAGAAGAAACTGTGATTTTCTTGTTTATGTCAATTAAAAGATAGTCAAACATGGCAGTAGTCATTGAATGCTAATGTACCATTCACTCACAGCAATGAGCATTCCTTTGTAATTATGTTAAATGAATAAGAAACAATTTCTGTAAACATGCTAATTGGCCAAAATTTTGAGGTCAAAGCCAATTCATTAAGAAATTGTTGAACGATGAAATTGTCAGCCAAATAGTATAGTCGCATATAAAAATATCATCTCTGGTAAATATTTTATCAATATGCGATAATTTGTGACAATACTATATGAAAATATTTACCTGTCAAAATAGCTGACAGGTAAGTATTAACATGTCTGGATAGCTGTATGTTAGCAGTAGGTTTCTTAAAACATCAGCATGTAGAATATTAAAAGAAGTTATCATTGGAGTTGGCACAATAATGTAACCCACCTAATAAGGCATTAGGGGACTGTGGGAGGTGCTCTTAAATTAAGAAATGGCATGTGGGAAAAGAGAATAATAATGATAAGTCTGGAAGGCTGAAGAATAAGAAGTAATATACTAATTATTAATATCTGGTGAATAAATACTTTATATAGCAGGCTTTATTATCAGAAAGAAGACACAAGGCCAAGTATAAATTTATTCTGGATATGATCAAAATATGAGTGACAGAAGAAAAAAAATCATCAGACAAGGCTAAACATGCTGGATATTTTCTTTGGAAAGGAATTCTTGCATAAATAGATATGGGAAATATTGTACCTCTCATTTTATAATTAAGTTGGCTATGTCGCAAGGTATCTAATTTTTAAAATTAATTCATTTTAATTTGAATATGAACATGGGATTAAAAACTGATTGAAACAAAATGGACATAGTTTGAAAGAAGGTGGGCCTGGCAGTGCAACATGGGGCTAGTTGGCAGTATTGTTATAATGATTTATCCTTCAATGATTTATGTAGTACAGGACACGTAATGTAAGACAGCACGGACCATGATTTAGAGGTTTTCAATTTAGATTTGAGAAAAACAGCTGCAGCATAAAATTGATCAGCCGATAAGATGCCAGCTTGGAAATGGCATTTATGCCTCTGGATTTGGGAAGCAGAAGTGAAAAACTGATGAAGAGACACTCTTGGATAATGCACCAAGAATCATGGTGTTGAGTTGAGAGGGATCAGAGAAGGGACAGGAACAAATGAGTGGCTCACATAAGCTCCACTCCTTACACCAAAGAAGTACCACTCTAGCTTTTGCTGCCTGTTTCCCCAGCTCTGGAGAAAAGGTGCATGCTGGAATATGTATGTTACGTTCACAGTCATTAATGCCCAGAAAATTACCAAAAGAAGCTTGCTTGTCATAGTGACTGTTGTTGCTAGCTGCTATTCAGTTTACTCCTGACTCACAGGAACCCCATTCACAATGAGATCATACTATTGTGACCCATAGAGTTTTCATTGGCTGATCTTTATAAAATAGATCACCAGAGTATTTTTCTTAGTATATCTTAGTTTGAAAGTTCTGAAGAAACCTGTTAAGCATCACAGCAACACATAGGCCCAATTGTAGCCTGGAGTCAAACCCAGGTTTCCCTTATGAAAGACCAGGATTTTTTCACTGAACTAATGTTGCCACTCTAGTGAATGATGGAGAATGATAGATAGGTACACATTAATAAACTTTTATTAGAAAGAAAAATGAGATTTTCTTCCTTTTCAGAGGTGATGCTCTCCTTTTAACAAATCAACTTGAAATAATCATCAAGAATCACCATACAACTGTATTAACAAAATTATTCATGGAACATTTGGTATGGACCAGACGCTGGGTAAAGTGCTCTACTCTACTTTAATCTTCATAAAAATTTGAAAGAGACACTGTTATTGTCACCACTCTTCTCCTGAAATAACTCAGGCATAGAAAGGTTGAGTGTCTTTTCCAATGAGCTGGTTTTAAATCCAGGCAGTTTCATGCCAAAGACAAGGCTCATAAACATCATGCTTTGAGAACCCTGCATGAGAACTCAAGACTCCTTCTGAGCTCTTTTTTGACCCTTATCAAGCTACATTTACAAATGAAAACTTCTTGTTTTCTTTTTTTCACTTTGGGAGGTATATAAACACCAAAACACTTGACATTTTAACAATCTTTGCGAGTACAGTTCAGTAACATCTATTTTGTTCACAATACCCTTATTTATCCCCTAATGTTTCCATGCCCCTTAACAGAAATTGTGTCCCCTAAGCATTTAAACTTTTTCACTCAATCCAAATGAAATTCTAAATGTATTTGTGAAGCAAAGATGAAACATGAGATGGACAAATTTAAATAAAGAAGGTGGTTAAGAGGAATTGCACTCAAGACCAATGGGAATTTCTTGAGGAAGATTCTGTTTCTCCAGAGTGCTCTCATAGGCTAACTAGGATGGAGACTATATCACCTGCACCTCTTGAAATGTGTTCTCCATTGTCCTTGGGTCTAGTTCCTTGTTTCCTTCACAAAAGCAAAGAAAGTCTGTGTAATTCAAGGACACCTATGATGCCAGTTTGAAAATACAACACAGGTAGACGTTCATGTTGCTTTTGTTATTGTTGCTAATGGCCATGAAGTTGAATCTGACTCATGATAAATAACCCTGTATGTGCAGAGTAGAACGGCTCCATAGGATTTTCAAGACTGTGTACATTTGGAAGCAGATCGTCAGGTCTGCCTTCTGAAACACCTCTGAGTATGTTCAAACTACCAACCTTTCAGCTAGTAGTCGAGTGTTTAATCATTTGTGCCACAGAGACTCCAATGTGCTATTTTGGTTAGTTGGTTGGTTATGTGCTATGGAGTTGGTTCTGACTCAGCAATCCTGTACAGGGTTTCCAAGGCTCTTAAGGCATGGGAAAATAAAGGAAGAGTTGTATCTAGAAACCCCACAAGGAATTAGTAATTTCAAATGTGGTAATATACAAATTGCATATATTATATGATTGTTCCTCCTATAATAATTACGTCTTTTTCATCACTGTCTCCCTAGTGCAGCACAGTGAATGGCATTATAGAAATTTGAAAAATATTTATTGAACTAGAATGAAAGGACCAAAGAAAAATCATATACTTAACAAAAAATTTATGTAATGAGGGTGCTGTAGCATAGGTTAGTTTATGATATTGTTCTGAAAAAAACCTACCTTGAAATTTTCTGATATGGATATATGGGAAAAATCAGAAAGAGACTGAGATTCTTAATGGAAAAAAAAACCCCAAGATTTTTAATGCAAAAGAACAAATTGGGAAGGTTTAAGGGAACATTAAAAAATCACACTCTTTTAACAATCTTTGAACTGATGAGGACATATGCAGAGATACTGGGGAGACATCTGGAGATCGGGGACTGAGAAAGGAGAAGACTGCACATTTCCAGTGTGATGTGGCACCCAAAAGGCTACTGCTATTTTGGGATGCATTCTATTTAGAGTGTTTCATCCTGGAATAAGAGGGTGACAGTTCCATTCTCAATGATATCTGTAAGACCTATTCTAGAATGTTTCAAAATTCAGTTTGACTTGCCCGACTACCAAAAATAAATAGATTGGAAGGGATCCAAAGAAGAGTTTCACAATTGATTAAGGGGAAGAAGCTAATTTATATGGAAATTTTGGAAGAATTATGTCTATATTATTTGGCTAAAGAAGATAAGTGTGTACGTGTTTGAAAGCCATAAACATTTACTGGAAGAAGAAATAATTTATTCAGATACAAAGGATATAGGTAAAAATGTACATGAATGGGCTTTGAAAAGAGAATCTGTTTGAATATTGACTAGAGATTGGGTGGTGGTTAATGACATCTGCTTTGTGGATAGAGAGACTTGAAGATAATGTTGACTTGGAAGTGTTGGTTGTTCTAAAATGAAATGCTGAAATACATTTTCCAAGCCCATTGAAGAGAGGGGTAGGAGGTAAGGTGGGAGGTGTAAGGATTAGATGTAACTTTAGAGATTTGCCTCTTCAACTATCTCACATTTCACCTTGTTTATAATGTTTCATAATCAGGTATAAGATTCAATTCTATTTTAAATTGTCTTAATCCCAGATAGGAAGTCATGGTGTGGCATTGTAGGATAATCACTGAACTGCTAATCAAAAGGAAGGAGATTTGAATCCACCAGTCACTCTTTGGAAACCCTACATACTGTCGCTATGAGTCAGCACGGATGTCACTTAGCAACAACAATCCCAGATATATTGAAATACCGGACTCATTTCCTTTTGTTTTAAATATTCTTTGTTGTTGTTAAGTGCCGTTGAGTTGGTCCTGATTCATAGCAACCCTGCATAAGTTTTCTGAGGAGCATCTGGTGGATTTGAACTGCCAACCTTGTGGTTCACAGTCCAGTACTGATCTTACAGCACCACACCATGAATCCTAAATACTCTTTGGTGATGGTGGTTATGTGCCGTGGAATAGATTTTGACCCATAGTGAACCTGTATAGAGTTTCCAAGACTGTAAATACTTCCGGGAGCAGAAAGCCTCTTCTTTCTCCCACAGAACCACTGGTAGTTTAGAAGTGTTAACCCTGAGATTAGCAGCCAGACTCAATCACTGTACTCATTAGGGAGAAAATTACAACAACAACAACAAAACCTGTTTGCCACACATATATTTTTATTTGTAAATACTGTCTAGAAATATTGTCCTTTCATAAAATTGATTTGACCATAACTGAAATTTAAAAAAAACGAAAAAAAAAACAAAACATTATTCAATTCAAAATAAATATTATCTGAGAAGCTACTGGTATTAAGACCTTATATTTGCATTTGTAATAAATGCATGTCCAGGGTTTTATATAGACATTTTTCAAAGAATCATTATGTGAATTTCATAATTATGAATCTAGGGTACTCCATTACTTTTATGGGAGAAAGATGAGACTGTGTACTCCATCAAGATTTGTTTGTTTGTTGTTGTTTTGTCATGGAGTCAGTTCCAACTCATAGTGATTCTGTGTGGGGTTTATGAGAGCATCTTATGGGTTTAACCGCTGGTCTTGAAGTTACCAGTCCAGTGCTTATCATACCACCATGCCAGGGCTCTCCTAAGGAGTAGTTCTACACTGCCTTGTGAGGTCACCATGAGTCAGAATTGACTTGATGACTATGGGTTTGGTTTGGGTTTATTCCTTTTGTTACATTGTTTTTATCCAGTTGTTGATATTGGGCCCTTATAATACTGAAACCTGTAAGTGAATATTGAATTACACTAAAGAGGTCAGATGACCTAAAGTTTAACTGAAGAAAGAAATAAGATGATCAAAATGGCAGTAAAATGAAGAGCCAGGGATGATTTAAGTGACGATATCCACAAGCTGGCTCCCACGTAAAAGGTAATAATGATCACATACCCCTTATGCACACACTTGACAATTACAGACCATGTAGAAACCACAACTTGTATTCTAAAAAAGTTCCTTTGTATCTTTCTATAAGCAATACTATTAAAAAAAGAAAAAAAACTATCAGAGAATTGATAGTTAAAATAAAAATGTTTCATTGCTTTGTGTTCTCTTGTAGGCCTATAATCAAATTGCCATCTTCTTTTTAATTTCCTCATTGCTCTTTACTGAAATATAGTTTATGTGTATATTAAAATTATTAACCTTCACTTTAAAATTAAGACATGAAAAAAGTCAATGATTCATTTAAGAAACAGGTTTCCACCAGCGAAACCTCAGGGTTGTTGTTGTTGTTGTTGTTAAGTGCCATTGAGTCGGTTCTGACCTACAGTGACCCTGTAGAGGGTTTCTAAGGAGTGACTGGTGAGCTTGAACCACCAGCCTTGCAGTTCAAACTGACTTTTCAGTCTAGCTATATGGGTCAAAAAGAGACATGGGGGCTAAATATCAACTTGTGTTTTAAATCCCTGTGGAAATTGCAGTAGTCTAGGAAAACAAAACAAAATAAAAACCATAGGTAACTTTTTGAGTTTAATATAGTTATAGTTCAGACTTGAATTCCTGAGAATTACACAAATACATATTACATATTAAAATTCTAATAATCCTGAAGGAATTCTGGGCTAATATTATGTCAATCTCTGCAATTATCATCTATTCTTCCATTTCTAAATTTCTGTTATGTACACAGTGAAATAAATCAGACTTGGGCTCTGTTCTTCTCTAATTAAAATAAAGTTGAAGAGAGAAACTGTAACAATTAGAGATGAAATTCAAGGTTATTACAGCCAGAATGTTAAGACTTTGCCTCATATACTTTGAACATGTTATCAGGAGTTAGCTGTCCCTGGAGAAGGATATTGTATTTGGTAAAATAGAAGGCCAGTTAAACAAAAGGAAGACCCTCCCCCCCACCCCCGTGCAACAAGATTAATGGACATAGTATCTGCAATAATGTGCTCAAATATAGGGATGATTGTGAGGATGCTGTAGAACTGGACAGTAGTTTCCTTTTGTAGTACATAGTGTCTTTGTGAGTTAGAAATGATGCTACGACACCTAACAACAACAGTATTGTCACATAAATTGCTTATTAAAAGTACAGATTTGGGAGCAATAAATGCATTCAAGTTTATTGCAGAAAGTAAAAGAAGAATATCACTTATTTCCATGATTTAAGGTGGAAGATTTGGAAGAAAGGTGTGGTTCATTGAGGAGCCTGATGTTGTTGTGGTTAAGCACTCAGTTGTTAACCCAAAGGTCAGTGGTTTAAAACCACTCAGTGAAGAAGTCTTGATGATGCTGTGAGATAAGCACTGGACTGCTAACCCCAAGTTAAGCAGCTCAAACCCACCAGCTGCTCTTCAGGAAAAATATGAAGTTTTCCATTTGTTTACGGAGCACTGGTGGCATAGTGGTTACGAATCAGGATGCTAACCTTAAGGTCGGCAGTTCGAAACTACTAGCTGTTCTACAGGAGAAAGATGAGGCTTTCTGCTCCCGTAAAGATTTGCAGCCTTGGAAACCCTATGCAGGGTCATTATGAGTTGGAACCGACTCCACGGCACATAACAACAACAACAACAAAATGTGTATAGAGTCACTATCAGTTAGAATCCACTCGATGGCAGTGGATAGTGGCTTCATGGGAAAAAGATTTGGAGATCTGCTTATTTAAAGATTCCCACTGACACTGAGTTGATTCTGTCTCATGGCAACTCTGTACAGGGTTTCTGAGGCTGTAAATCTTTATGGAGACAGAAAGCCTCATCTTTCTCCTATGCAATGGCTAATAGATTTAAACTGCCGACCTTATGGTTAGCAGTCTAGTGCTTGTCCTACAGTGCCACTGGAACCTTGGAAACCCTAGGGACAGTTCTACTATGTTCTTTGGGTCTCCATGAGGTAAAATGAACTCAATGGCACACAACAACAACAATATAGAGGAGTGGGAGTAATAAACACAAGGGTAATAATTAAGAGACAAAATAATTAACCAAAGTGAGAGATCCACTATAGATATCAACACCTCATCTTCAAATGATGCATATATGTTATATGTTCTTCACTACAAAGCACTTGTCCATTTGTTAACACCCAATATCTCCAAGCACCCCTCTACTTACTTTCCTCCTATGTCTAGTTTGTTAGTGGAAGAAAGTTTACTCCTCAGGAAATGTTACCAACTGTACTAAAGCCGATGTATACCTCAAAAGCTGAAAATCTGCCACAACCACACACACAAAATCTAGTGTATTGACAGACTAATGTAATTTTACCTTAACTCTCACTCTTGATTCAAGGGACAGAAAGTTTTCAACACCAATAGCACTAAACTTTCAATACTGACATGGGCAGCTACTTGCTTTGTATTACCACTTAATAGATTCTTTTTTTTTTTTTTTTTCAGTTTTTTTGTCTGAATTGAATTTAAAGTTTTTGAGTACTGGATTAAGTTTTACATAAAACTAAGTATGCAGTACATGTACATGCCAAGATACATGTTGAATTTACCTGACTTGTGGAATTGTGTTTTATTTATTTTTAGAAAGGGCACAATTCTCACCTAGAGTTCTGATGTGGTACTTTAGGATAAACACTGGACTGCAAGATCAGTTTGAACCATACAGTCAGTGGTTCAAACTCACCAGCTGCTCCTTGGAAACCCCATACAGGGTTGCTATGAGTTAGAATCAACTTGATGGTACTTAACAACAGCAAGTAATATGGGCAGGTCACATTTAAACCCATTTCATAATATGCAGTTGATTCAATTGTAATATTGATTTGTTTCATTTAATGTTTTCCTATAATCTTGACTTTGCCCTGGCAACCCTATTAAGGTTAATCTGTGAAAGTTTGGGACGAGGTGTCTTATTTTATTTGTACAGAGTAGTACTGTTACTACTTTGATACATGAAGTGTATCTTCCTATCACAGGAAAAATAATCAAAGAAAAGAAACCTTGATTGAATATGCTATCTTTAATATTATAGATTTTCACTCCTTTCAACCACTCTGTCATTTTACGATGTACTGTTTAGATATAACCTTTGAAGCAGAGAGTTCATAGCCATATGTGAAATTACCTGTGCCTTCAATATTGTTATGATAAATATTTCATTGTCCTCTACCTTCAAATTTCTTTTGGCATGCAAACTTTTTTTTCCCCCTGAGTCATAATATTGTGATAGATCCAACAAACATTTGTCCATTCTCTCCTTTATCTCTTCACATATGTGTAATAAAACCCAACTTTTATCTCAGATGCCAGGAGCCCCAGTGCCCCTGGATCAGCTTTATACAATATAAAGTTCATCAGGTTTAAAATTGAAGCTTTTCATCTGTCCTTCCCTGAAAACATTCCTTCTGCCACATCTCCCAGAGATTAGGTTAAAATCTCCCTACTCTTCACAAGAAACAATATTACTTTTGCAACTTGGTGCAAAGGAGCCATGCTGTACCCCCTGAGCACTCAGAAAATACATTCTTTTGAGACTAGGAGGGAAATAGACAATCCTGAACATTATGATCCCTCAGTTTAGTACCACATGTCCTTTCAGAACAATAACATTTCAACACCTGCTCCTGTTTCCCAATGTTAGAGAGCCTACCAATAGACAGTCCACAGTCATACTTAGAAAAGCTAAAAGCAATTCCAGGTCTGTATCTACAATCTCAGGGTAAAAGGTGTTACATTTGCAATTGCAATATGATGCAAACTGTCTCCTTTTAACTTTAGTACTGTCCTTTTAAGCTCAGTGAATTTGTGTCAGCGGACCTTGGGAAGTTATGAATACTTACTATGAACTAGGGACAACTCATAAAATACACATTACTTTATATCTAGAGATTGTATAAAAATAAAATAATCTGATGAAAAAAACGAATCAAATATTTATGTCTTTGAAAGAGGAGAGTATAATTTCAGTGGCATTGTTGCTACTCTCCTATTCACCTCATGCCTTGACTGACAGATAAAACAAGTCTCGTGTCAACTTGAAGTGGATCCTCATCTCTGAAACTTTCCCTTTGCATTGAAGTTGCTGGCAGTTCCCTTCAGTTGCCTCAGCAGGAAAGAAGCAAGAAAGATAACAGAGACAAAAATACCCCCTATTTCTTCAGCTCTTTACTTTGGTTGTTTTTCTTTTATTCTCTTTGGTAGATTTGATTTATTATTGTTGTTGTTTTTAAAAGCTTCAGGACTATCTACTTATATTCAGTTTCTGAAAAGCAGTTTAAATCAGCCTATTATATAAGTAGTGTATATAACGGAAAAGAGGGAGAGATCATGAGGATTTTTTTTTTTTATCCTTCTAGTAATTGGAATATATTTTGAGTATTTGTCTTCAATTTTATGACCATGAAATATTTTACCAAATTATGAGACTTTCAACAAAATTTTAGGTTTCAATTCTGAGTGTTACTTAAGCCAAGAGGTAGCTTAAGAACGTCTACATAGGAAACATGGGTGGCAATATGATTGGAAGACAGGATGGGTCTTGAGGTTACAATGTGCATGACACACATGTTAAATTGTAATAGACTTTGGTGGGATGGTTTGGATGTGGATATGATAGAAGCAAAATAATCACTGGGGAGAGCTAAGAATGCCCAGATACTGTCCAACAAATACTGGTTGCATTTGTTTCAATAATTCAGCAAGGACTAGGCTATGCTGTCCTCTTAAGATATGAAATTGATGTTTGATTAACATTTAGGGCAAACTTGTTATTTTTCAGTAAAAATTATTATGGAATCAATAAAGGTCAAATGGTTTTATTACAACTACCTGGTTAAAAATACAGGAAAAAGAAAAACAAAACAAATTCACCTGGACTAACCCAAGAGTTCTACATATCACTTAATAAGCACCAAAAGGCACAGTTTTTTGAGGTCCTATTGCATTGCTCCTATGGATAGTTTTCTTACTGTATCTAATAGCTTCAAATTATTTTCTTTAAAATGTACCAATCTCTTTGTAACCAGCGAAAGGCTATGGGAAAAAGAAATGTGTGTTTTTTCTAGAATGTCATTCACAGATACTGGCAAACATTAGCTTGCCAGTACAAACTCCACCTGGTGAACTTAATTCAATATTGGGAATCAATGTACAACTCTTATCCCTCTATCATTATTGTTATATGCATAGTCCATAGTTTTCTCCTGAGAACTACTTGCCATTCTCATTTGCTTGTATTGCTGTACTTCTTCTTTGATCCCTCACACAGGAACTACTTAATGTACATATAAAACCACCGCACCTTCCAGACTCTATCTCATTAATCTTCTTAACTAAACAAAACCAATTTGCCTTCTTCCTTCACCTTTATCCTTCAAGTGAGAGCTTGTTTTCTTTCTTTCAGTTCCTCTCCCTTAGTTCAACCTCAGCATAGTCACCTGTCACTTCTCATTCCCCTGTTTTCTCATGTCACTGTGCTCAGTTGTATGCTTGAGTAACAGAGTCTCCCTGACACTTTTTTTCCCTTTAATTTAACAGATGCTAGAATTAGAAACATTTTATTGGTGTCATGCTAGATTATTAATGTTACTCCTCTTTTAAAAACACCAACATTGTTTATTTCTGCACCGGAGAAGGGAAAACTGACAAAGAAGACTCAACAAAGTCCCATCATAAAGATTCCTTGCTTCTAGACATCTGAGTCATACAGATAAAAATCATGGAACTGTGAAAGAGTTTGACTTTAGGGGGGGCAGTTGTCTCAGAAAAATCCTGATAGTGGGTAAGGGTAGTCAGATCTGATCCCTTTTCAATTATTTCTGTCATATCAATGGAAAAGCAAACACTCTCACTTTTCCTAATGGTTGTTCACACTCACATTGGCTTTGAATAGAGAGCTTGCTGGAGTAAACACAACTGCTGGAGCCAACACAACTGGGGCCAATTGCTGTATCCGACAGTTGGCTTATCTCTGTGACCCGCACGGAGAGATTAATCCCGAGTAGGAGTGATAGGAGATGAGAAATAAAAGAGACACAAAACACATTTGAAATATAGAATAGTTAGGACCAGGTGGAACGCAGCACTCTGATGGAGATACTGCAACACAGACCAAGGCAGCATGTTTATTATATACACAGCTCAAGGGGAGGTGCTTGAGGGAGAGTAAGGAGTAAAGGAGTACAAGAACATCTTGTACTGAAGGAGCCAGCTGTAAGTGGAACTTTATTAGAAAAACAGTAACTAGCTGGAACACTGATTAGGGTGGCTAGAACATTGCGCAGGCTGAGCTGAAGGACATAGCTAAATACAAGGAAAGACATTGCAAGTTCCCTTTTCTGTGAGGCAGCTCTGCAAGTTCCTCGGGGGGTCGGAGGGACTTGGACTTGGAAGCAGCCTGAATTTCTGGACCATGACTGTTCAGTTGCATTAGTTCAGTAAAACTACCCCCAAGTCAGGGACCTTTGGTTCAGCTGCTCCCAATACTGGCTCAGTTGCTGAAACCTTCATTGTATCTACTCTACCTCTTCTTTTGAGTAATGGTGTTGGAGGGATAATATTGAAAGTGCCATGAGCTGCCAAAAGAACCAATAGATCTGTTTTGGAAGAAGTGCAGCCAGAGTGCCTCTTGGAGGCCAGGATGGCCAAACTTCGTCTCTCATATTTTTGACATGTTGTCAGGAGAGACCAGTTGCTGGAGAAGGATATCATGTTTAGTAAGGTGGAAGGTCAGAGAAAAAGAGTAAGCCTCCCCCCCTCCCCCCACACCCCCAAGTAGATGGATTGGCAAAGTGGCAGCATCAATGGGCTCAAGTGTGGCAACAATTGTGAGGTTGTCCCAGGATTGGGCATTGTTCCGTTCTGTTGTACATAGGGTTGCCATGAGTTGGTACCGGCTAGATGGTACCTAACAACTACATCTTTTCTTATGTTCTCTCCACTCCATTCTCTTCTATGTAGCACAAATGATTTGCACTCAACTGAACTTGAAACCATCCAGCCATGCACAGATGAAAGCCCTGGCAATGTATTCCTTAAAAATTACACAGTATCAAGCCCAATGAAACTCTCCCACATGGTGACATAAAGAGTTGCTGTGAATCAAAATTGGCTCCATGGCAATGGGTTCATCTTGCTTTTGCTTAATGAATTATGTATTTTTAACTCCCCAAAGTTATCCACTGTAGGGTAAGCACTGAACTGCTAACCACAAGATTGGCAGTTCAAACCAAGCAACTGCTACTTGGAAATGCTATACAGGGCCTCTGAGTCAGAACCAAGTCAATGCCACTTGACAATACAACAACTCTTAAAGAATCATTGTTGTTTTTAACTGCCGTTGAATCAGTTCCAACCCATAGAAACCCTGTATAGGGTTTCAAAGGAACAACTGGTGAACTTGAACCACTGATCTTGTGGTTCAAACCAACTTTGCAGTCCAAAGCGTTAACCCACAGCCCCATACCAGGACTCCAAAAGAATCACTAGAACAGAAAAATTATAATCACTGTCTTTTCTACCTATTTATCTTTTCCCTCTCCTGCACTGTTATGACCATTATTGGTGAAGTGTAACATTTATTTTGAACATGAAAAAAAATGTTTGAGAGAAAACTGTGTACTCACTACAAAGTGCCAAATGGCATTTGTTGGGAACAAATTAACCAAGGGTCTATATGAAAAATAAAGAGAAGAGGGACCAAAACTTGGAAAGGTCTACTCTGGCAGAGTATGAAAAGATTTCTGGTACATATTCTTCCTGCAGTCCAGAGCACATCTGACATACGGAGTGCAATGATGGCAGGGCATGTTCCTCTTCTCTCCCGTGCTATAGCGTGTATCTTCTTTCCTCTACTTAGTTAACTCAGTATTTTTTTTTTTTTAATTGATTCCATCTTCTATGTCTTTACATTTTTTGCTGCATACACAGAAGTAAATTTTTGCTTAGGGGCTTTCATTTTTATTTTCAAATATAAAAACCCAAATATAAAACTTACCAAAGTTATTGGCATTGAGTCAACTGACTCGTAGAGACCTCCTGTGTCAAAGTAAAGTACTCTCTAAGATTTTCGTGGTTGTAATTTCCAAGGAAGCAGATTCTTTCTTTCACAGAGCCATTGAGAAGGTTTTAACCATCAACCTTTAAGTTAGTGGCCAAGAACAAACTGTTTACAATTCTCAAGATCCTATTTCTTAATAAATTCTGCACAAATCACTTACTATAATAACTGAAACCATCCCTTCTGAGTCTCTCCCTCCTGTTAGTTACTGTTATACCTACCCTGAGTTATTTTTGTTTGTGTGTGATAATTAAGTCAATATGGAGCTATCTGTTTTTTGTTGTTGTTGTTGTTTCTTTCCTTCCTATGAATTGTTTATTATCTGTTTACTTTTGTATTTTGTAGAATGTAAGTGTCATAAGGGCAGGATGCTTCTCTTGTCTTTGCTCACTGCTCTATTTAATGCTCCGTTTAATGCACAATTATGTTAAAGGAAGGAATCAATCAATTAACTAATTAAATTAGTATATAGTTTGGTTTTCCTAGTTAAGAAAAACAAAGAAAAAGTAATTTGCATAATATTGTGGAAAATGCCCTGTCCTAGTGTAACAATTCATTCACAACTCTGTTTATTTTGTTTTCATACCTTTAAACCACTTTTTTTTTTTTTCAATTAAAAAGGCAAAATTAGATTTTGGTGGGTTTGTTTTTTCACTTAATAACACATTATGAACATATAAACTCTCAGTCTTATTCCTATTTTCCCAATTCCTGCATCCATCTTTACTTTTCGCTCCCTTGGCAAAGTGTACAAGAAATTTGTTTGCATTTTTCTACTTTAAAGGGCAATACTGTTGACTATGAGTCAGATCCCAGTGGCTTGATTCATTTTATCTTGATACTGGTGCAAGTTTTAGTACTCAGTGTCATAAAAGCTTTATATCATTATATTATCTTTCCCGGAAAACCGGTGAAATCAGTGTGCTGCAGCAGGATAATGCACTGGACCGCAATGTCAGTATGAGGTTCAAATTTGGTGGTTCAAACATACCAGCTGCTCCTCAGAAACCCTAGGCAAGATCAGTATGAGTAGAATCAACTCAATGGCACTTAACAACAACAACAAGATATACATGAATTGAATTTTAAACTGATCAAAATCATCTAATATATTGTGTGCACCTAATTCTCAATCTGCAATGCTATAAAGATATCCCTTTGAAAGCACATTTCCTTTGTCCTCAATTAAAAAAAAAAGTTATTTAATTTTCCAATATATTAAAAAATAATAATACTGTTTAAGATACTAAAATGATAGCTTAGTGTACAAGTATTGGTTTTTAAACAATAAATAATGACTTCTAAAGCAAATTATGGAGTCCTGATGTAGAATACACACTGGACTTCGAACTACCAGGTTGGTGGTTCAAATCCTCCAGAAACCCTCTATAGGTTTGCTATGAGTAGAAACTGACTTAACAATAACAACAAAGCAAAATTTACTGGCCTATGTGTGACTCAACTGGCCCAATTTACTCTAAGTAAGTAACATTCTTGAGGCATACAGAGACCTAATTCTTGATCGATAATAACCTCAAGAAATCATGTTCTACATCTGCATCAGTTATTGACAAAAAGAATGTAGCCCCACAGAAAATCTTATTACAATAAATATTTATCATTCCTTCTTAAACCAATTTCATTTCTATATTGAAATAGTGAGTGAAGATATCTTGGCTAAATTTAATTTACAGAAAGTAAAAGAGAAGCATCATATTAGCCAATGGTCTATTGCCCTCATCAACAAAATCTTAGCAGAACAAAGATTAACTTTGAGTTTTGTTTTCTCTTATTTCGTCTGTCCAACCATGTGAAGATTGTAATAAGTAGTAAAATGTATTTGAATCAAACATTAGAGAAGTGAGCAAGATAATCAAATGGCCAAAATAGCATCATATATACTAAAGCCATCCACTCCTGTAAATAAGACAAGGTCCACATAAATCATTCAAAGGCACTAAATTATACATGCTGCATTGTTTAGGCCTTTATGAAGAGTTTTAAATTGTCCAGGAGAAACCTACCATTCTATTTAGACACACTAATAAGTTCTAAGATATAAGAGGTCTTTTTAAAATAAAGCTACTGTATTAACAAATGAGAAATCTTATATTCAAATTGGGGTGTTTTTTACCTAATCAGAGAGAACATCCATAAATATCCTATTTTGAAATAACCATCCATTCTTATTTTTAAACACCTGAGATATTTACTATATATCAATATAAATAATGGTGTATATATTTATTATTATTATATTATTACTTTTTTATATTGAAGTTTCATTCAATGTAATAATTAACTGAAGTTGTTGCTGTTTTTTGTTTGGTTTTTTATCATTCTAGTACCATACCTGTCATAAGAAATTCTTATCTTAGTAAAACCAAAACCAGACCTATGGCCACTGAATCGATTCTAATCATTGTTACCTTACTTATGAGACTGTAAATTCCAAACATTGTTGGATATGTGAATGGTTCTAGGGCTGACTATTGGGATTTCACATTCTTTCTTAGCTATCCTGAGTGCTAAGTGGACCTGTGCTCCTTCATTATTTCCTGAGTTCCAATTTCTAAGTTAGTGAGATTCTGTGGATTCCTGACCGAAGATATCATAATGTCCTTGTTTTTCTACTGCTCCTTTATTATTATTATTATTATTATTATTTTGTCTACTACTCCTAGTGTCAACCTTTGCTTGAAATAGAAATCCTGCACATATTAAAACCAACCACCCGTGTAAATAAGACAAGGTATGCATAAAACATGGAAAATGTACTGGTAAAACCACAATAGCTTCCTGGGTATTGTAGTTTTACCCACTTACCTGCATCTCCCCTTTTAGTAGGGCCAACTCCAAGTTTGTCCAGAGGACTACCCTGAACATACAGAATTTAGAGTGAGAAAGAATTGAACACCATGAATTTGCATGATTGTCTACTACGTTAAATTGAACCATATGAAGCAGACTGTGTTCAACCATTTGATCTACAAAATGGTAATTTTGTTTGACATAAACCAGTTGTTGAAACACTCAGCTGGAATTTAAATCAGGGTAATCCCTAACCTTCGAAACAGTTCAAGAAAATTTGAAGTTGAGAAAACGTGCCCTTGTACCTTCAGTGAGATTTTTTGGTTTGGTTTGGTTTTTGCATCTTACCAGTGCCATCCAGCAGATTCTGACTTGTGATATAACCCCATATGTGTTAGAGTAAAACACGTACTGGTTAATGGTCAATGGCCTGTTTTTCTGACGCAGATCACTGAGCGCTTCTTTTGGACTCAAGCCACCAACTTTTCGGTTAACCGTCAAGTGTGGTAACCATTTTACCACTCAGTGATTCTTTTCTTGCATATAACTTTCCTCAGATATAAATTGAAGGGGGTAGACCACATGCTCTGTAAGTTTCTTTCCTATTCTTACATTCTCAGTTAAAAACAAAATGAGGCTATGTAGGAGTAACTTGAATGCAATATTGCCAGCAGTTTGCTTAGGTAATCATTTCCCTACCACTATTTCTAAAAAATGACTGTACATCAAATAAGGCAAAACCTGACTTACTTAGAATTCTATTAAACATGCATTTCTACTAACTGGGATACAGGGTAAAAATCTTTTCGTTGCATTTTTTTGAATTTCTTGTAGAAGAAACAAGTGTGGAATAAATATACTGATATTAGACAGTTTTAAAAGCAGCATCCAGACTGTAACATAAAACACATTCAACTTGATTTCTTGCTCCTTCCATCAAGATAATATTGAAATCCTACAAGGTGCTAAAAGAAATTTTATGTCAAATAAATATGAAAATGTATTCAGTTTGCTTTTAATGGTAAGCATATTGAATTCTATTTTCTTAAAGTATTCATAAACAGCATATACATTGCAACTAGTAACCTAATTATTTAATAATCTGTCTCCTCTAGGTAAAACTTTATTTTTACTTTAGATTTCAAGATATAAAACCTAAAGCAATAGACAGGTTCTGAATCTTATATTTTATTGAATATATGAAGTCAGAAAATAAGACTCCAAGAACTAGGATTTTCTGTGTTTCAGTGATCCCTTAAACCCAATAACTCCAGATAATCACTGGACCAGATTTCCACTCCTGTTTCTCTTATTGTTCTACATGTGATTTCTCTGGCAAAAAAACACAGTCTCTCTAAACCTCAGCCTGCCCACTCATAAAATGGGGATAGAGATTCTTACCTCTCAGGTGAGTCATAATGATATGATATGAAAATGAATGTAGAAACATTATATAAATTACTAAGCTATAAAGTAAAATGAAAATGTAACGGTCATTATTTCTAAGTGGTTCCTATTATTTGAACCTTAATCACTAAGGTCTGATTTTGGCAATTCCTTTCTTTTAAAGTGTAATTAATTTTTATCTCCATCAAAATAATAGAAAATGAATGTATGTATGAAAGCTTTGTCTCATATTTGTACAGAGAAATTTTTCTGTTGAAAGCATTGTGAATATAAAGATAACTTCATTTAAAAGGCGGTGCTTGTTCGCTCAAGGATGTGTTTCTAATAGATTGCAGAGTTCTGGTAGCAACATTGCCTTTCACATTCCCTTTTGTTCGCTCCTTTGCAATCATAGAACAGGTATTCACTTAATGCCTTTTAATGTGGAATTTTGGGGGGTGAACCAGAGGCAAAGAAAATGGAAAACCCTCTTAGCCCGATCATCACAAGGCTGTGTTTTATTCTCTGCCATGAATGCACACTTAGTCAACCTATCTTCCTTTTTTTCCCCCTACAACATGAGAGGATCATGATTGTTTCTATGCAACTTCTGTGCCACTTTCTTGTGTATTAGTGTTTTGAGAGTGACCCTACACACTACCTTCCCTGCAAACAATTTTAAAAACCTAAGATCATTCATTTTCCACAAAAGAAAAGACAAATTAACCATAAGAGTACATTTAAACATCTCTGCATATACTTGACTAATTAGTTATAAAGAAAAATCTATTTCCCTACCTCTGGGAAAGGGCAATCCATTAACCTCCAGCTCTCCAATATCTGCCTTCACAGTGTGACACTCCTTGCTTCAGTTACATGTCAGGTACATGTCTCTACCTCCTGTTTGTGTGTGTGTGCTTTTCCTATTATACCTTTGAATAATTCTTCACTGGTAAGGGTACTGATTCTCTGATCACTGATCACTGCTGAGTTCAAACACAAAATCCCCAACAGACAAGTAGCAAAAATTTCCTATTAGCAGTGTACCATGGAACTGCTTCTGTTTATGTTTCTGAACCTCAGTTGTTAAAATAAGAAATGCAAACAACAGGGTTAAGTATGCTAAATAATTCTGTAAGGCTAAAAAGCTAGGTTAAAAAAAGAGAGAAGAGGTTTTACGTTGAAAGTGTATTTTTAATCATTGTATAATTGTGTGTACATATGTTTTCACTATTGAGGATTGTATTTATTGTTTCTCATGCACTAGAATTTCTATTCTACCTTCGTATACTGTTGTTGCGGTTGTTGTTAATTACATCGAGTCGGTTCTGACCTATAGTGACCTTGTATAGGGTTTCTGAAGAGAGATTGGTTGTTTTGAATTGTCATCAAGTCGGTTCCAACCTATAGTGACCATATATAGGGTTTCCGAGGAGCAGCTGGTAAGCTTGAGCCACCGATATTGCGGTTCAAATGACCTTGCAGTCCAGCACATTAATCCATAGCACTACATCAGGTGCACCTTAGTCCTCAAACTGATATCTTTGCTCTTCAACACTTTAAAAAGGTCTTGTGCAACAGATTTGCCTAATGCAATATGTCAAGTAGAAACCATTTACACCATTCAGTATCCAAAAGAAGTATACAAACAACACTTAATTCAAGCATGGAGGAATGTGTTGGTTTATGTGATAGAAAAAGAAGGAATGCCAAAATGAAGAATTGGTATGCTCATGGCACAGTGTCTTCAATGAGCAGAGCACATATTTGAAGACTGGAAAGAGATTGAATGCTCCTGAAGCAAAACTTTGAACTGGTTGGAACTGGTTTAGTTACAGCTAATAAGGTAAAATCAGCCCAGAATTAAATTTTTAAAATTTGGGTGAAGTAAAACAACAATCAGAATGGAAAATTAGAGATTAAAGTCCTGAAATAGGAGACTCAGCAAAGGCATGTTTTTGTTATTAAATGCCACTAAGGAGGTACCAACCCATAGCAACCATATGTAGGCTTTCCAAGGAGTGACTGGTGGCATGGACCGCTGAACTTGCAGTTCAAATGGACTTTGCAGTCCAGCACATTAACCCACAGTGCCACACCAGGACTCACAGAAGAGTACTGCTGAGCCCTTTTAGAATACTTTTAGATATGGGAGACTGGATTATTTCCAGAATTGAGGAGAGCCACATACATTCAAAGCTCTGTCTGTAGTCTGCCACCACCTTTTAGTGGGATACTCTTGTTTCGAATTTGCCAGTCTATGGATTTGGTTGCTATGCAATGCACATGCTGCCCTTGTTTTCCCATTCTGATTCTTGTCCAAGTTCGTCCATATTTTACAAATCCAGGTCTGTTCCGGTTTCGTTTTGTCAGCCATTACTAAACAAAGATTTTAGTCTTTAAATCTTCACGGGAGCAGAAAGCCTCATCTTCCTTCCTGTGGTTCACAGTTCAGTGCTTATCGTAACGTAACAAATCTTAATTATAGCAAGATAACAAAGGTGATCTATGGAATGAGATTAGAGAAATGGAAAAATAACACATTTTGGCAATAAACCACACAAAAAAAGAAGGAATGAAAAGAAGGAACTGAAGGGAACTTGGAGAAATAACACTGTCTAACCATTGCAACTATCTGACCAACTGATTGGAAAAGATCTATATTTGTGCCCATTCCAAAGAGAGGTGAGTCAACGGAATGTGTAAATCATCAGACAATATCTTTGATATCCCCTGCGAGTAAAGTTTTGCTAAAGGTAATACAGAAATGGTTGCAAGCATACATTGACAGAGAACTTCCAGATGTTCTAGCCGGATTCAGAG
>NW_006408579.1:6734085-6735358 GCF_000296735.1 Chrysochloris asiatica
GCCTCATCTTTCTCCCGCGGAATAGCTGGTATAAGACCTACTTTATTCCAGTATTACCCCATGTTAACTAATAAAACTATAAAGACGCTGTCTCCAAGCAGATCACATTCAAAAATACCAGGAGTTAGGATTCATGTCCTGGTGTGGTGCTGTGGGCTAATGCGTCAGACTGCAAAGTCGTGAGACTGCAAAGTCGTGAGACTGCAAAGTCGTGAGACTGCAAAGTCGTTTGAACTACAAAGCGGTGGTTGAAGCGCACCAGCTGCTACTTGGAAACCCTATACAGGGTCGCTATGGGTTGGAATCTACTCGACGGCACTTAACAACAACAACAATATATCTATTTGGAGGACAAAATTCACTCCATAATACCAGGTATCACAAATTCGTTTTTTCATTGACGATTTTGACATTTTTGTTTAAGCTACTCATCATTTTTTTCTTCCCATCAGCAGGTGGCAGATTTTGAGAATTGTTGGAGCATTAACATTCTAGGTTCCTGAGTGGCTCAAATGATTTAAAGGAGGAGTCCTGGTGTGACGCTGTGGGTTAATGCGTCAGACTGCAAAGCCGTTTGACCTTCAAGGTTGGTGGTTCAAGCTTACCAGCTGCTCCTTGGAAACCCTATACAGGGTCGTTATGGGTCGGAATCGACTTGATGGCCCTTAACAACAGTAAAGAAGCCTGGGCTGTGAACTTTAAGGTCAGCAGTTCGAAACTACAAGCCGCTCTGCAGGAGAAAGATGATTTACAGCAGTAAAGATTGACAGCCTCGGAAACCCTGTACAGGGTAGCTGTGGGTCAGAACTGACACCACGGCACTTAACAACAACAATAAGGAAGCTCACTATCTGCTCCTCGGAAACCCTACACAGGGTCGCTATGGGTAGGGATCGACTCGACGGCATTTAACAACAATAAGGAGCCCTTGGTGGCGTAGTAGTTACGAGTCGGGCTGCCGACTTTGACAACAACAACAACAACAACAGTGACCCAATGTTTCTAAGTCATTCAAGGTCTGAAAGCACCATAAAGATTGGTGGTGGTGTTAAGGGCCATCGAGTCATATCTGACTCATAAGGACTCTGTATAGGGATTCTGAAGATTGACTGGTGAGCTAGGACCATCGACCTTGAGGTTCAAACTGACCTTGCAGTCCAGCACATTAACCTGCAGCACACACTTGTTGTTGTTGTTGTTAAGTGCCATCGAGTCGGGTCCGACCCATAGCGACCCTGTACAGGGTTTCCGAGGGTGTAAATCTTTACGGGAG
>NW_006408579.1:6735458-6740985 GCF_000296735.1 Chrysochloris asiatica
GCCAAGGTGGCCAAACTTCGTCTCTCATACTTTGGACATATTGTCAGGAAGGACCAGTCACTGGAGAAGGATATCATGTTTGGTAAGGTGGAGGGTCAGAGGAAAAGAGGAAGACCCCCAACGAGATGGATTGGCAAGTGGCAGCATCGATGGACTCAAGCGTGGCAACAGTGGTGAGGTTGGCCCAGGATCAGGCAGTGTTTCATTCTGCTGTGCATAAGGTCGCTATGGGTTGGTACTGACTCCATGGCACCTAACAACAACAACAACAACCATAGCAACTTTCAAAGATAGGTCATAGTCAGAAAGTGATTTTCTTTCTGTATGTAGCTACAATTTTTCTCCCATCCTAAGGCGAGCATGCTTCTCCTTTCACACAGACCCTTACAATAGCCACTGGACAGCTGGGTGTTTGGATTGTCCAAAGGAAGAAGCTTATTTAACACCTAATAGCCTGTAGGATAAACATTGGTCAGTTTGAGCCACAAAGTGGGCAGTTTAAACTCACCAGCCACTCCCCAAAAACCCTATACAAGGTTGCGTTGAGCCAGAAATGCCTCAAGGGCACTTAACAACAAAAACAACATCAGTTTAATAGCAATGGGATTTATGTATCTCCCAAAGAAAGAGTTTATAATGGTGGAATGATCCTCAGGGCTTAATGGAAAAGTTGGGATTTTATTGGTTTTCAACTAGGATTTTCTTCTGTTTCTTTCACATGACATCATACTCATTTTTGTACCTTTGTTTGATCATGCCTTTCCACATGTCATAGTTAAAAGAGGAAAGAAAATTAGCATCTCTGAACCCCTGACTGTACCTGTTTATTCTCCTCAATTCTTGAAAATTAGAATGTTGAAGGCCACAAGGGGGAGCAAAGTACAACTCTAGAGGTACACTAGAGTGCAATGTACAATAGAATGCAATCTACTGGCTTCCTCTGCTGTCTACTGCTTCTTCCTATTCTAGAGCTCTCCACTTATCCAGGCTCAATCGGGAATTCCTGCTCTTATCCCTCTAGTCTTCCTTCATCTTGCTCTCTTCCCTTTTCATACCTCAAAATCCAGTAATACTTGAAATCATGCACATGTCAAAGAAAATTCTGGCTACTTTCAATTAGTCATTCAGCAATGTATGATAGATAGTATGCGTCACAAGTACTACCTCGGTCTCCCTTGTATTGCTCATGTATTGCATTTTATTTTGTTTTCTGTCTGGTATAATTTCAAATAACAACCTTAATAATAAGAAATGACACCAAATAACTAGCTCCCACCAATAAGAAAAGACAGCATAAAATCTCTTAAAAGAAGAAAGAATTAAGTGAAACAATGAATGCTTATTTTTTTTCAGAGAGAATATGTGTGTCCGAATTACTTCAGTTACCAAAAATGCATCTTTTTAGAACAGTTGGCTGATGTGTTGGGGTTTCCCCATTAGGATTCACCTTCACCATTGTGATTAACAACCACAGCAGAAAAAAATATATGTATGTATAATAGAAAGGAATCCATGTTTTGTTTATGTTAGAGTCCTGGTGTGGTGCTGTGTGCTAATGCATCAGACTGCAAAGTTGTTTGAACTGCAACGTGGGTGGTTCTAGCTCACCTGCTGCTCCTTGGAAACCCTCTAGAGGGTCACTGTGGGTTGGAATCAACTTGACAGTACTTAACAACAACAACAAACAAGTATAACATTTTGTTATCTTTTTTTCCAATTCCTACCCTTTTATACTCATGACTAGGAAGATAAATAACAGCAGGTTTAATACTATTGACAAAAGCCTTTCTGCTATGTAAGCCTGCTTTCTCTACAAATGGATCATAGCCATGAGAGACAGTGAAAGCAAGACTGAAGATTCATTTATATATCCCCATAAGCAAAAAGCAAGGAGCTCTGGTAGCGTAGTGGTTACGAATCAGGCTGTGAACTTCAGTGTCAGCAGTTCGAAACTACCAGCTGTTCCACGGGAGAAAGATGAGGCGTTCTGCTCCCGTAAAGATTTACAGCCTCGGAAATCCTGTACAGGGTCGCTATGAGTCAGAACTGACTCCACGGCACATAACAACAACAACAATAAGCAAAGAGCAAATGAAGCTTATGCCTGTCTCTCAGAATACTTGGAATGACTCACTCAACCAGCTGTCTAGTTCTTCTCTGGTTGGAAATATCAGAATTGGAATGAAATAATATATTAAAAGATGAAGGAAAAATACAAATCCACTGTATGTGTTTGCATTGTGAAGTATCATTGTCTCTAATTGTAGATATACTACAAAATATTCACTGTATTTAGGATATTATATGATTGGGCAACAGTTCTGTATAAGAATATTTTATTTTGTTTCCAAACTGAATTTTGTAGTTATAAAAGTTACAGAAGATTTTGATATGGGATGACACTTCTATTGGTTCTGTCTTTCTAAAATGCAATATTGGTGAAAGATGGCAGCCTTAGAAACCGACTGATTTATTCTTTTCCCAGTTCCTGGCAGTCAGAGTAAAGTCAGACACATTTTCCTGCTTCCTTTCCGTTTTGGAGAGGAAATTTTTGCATATGAAAGGACATAAGAACTGCCATCTGGTCCTGGTGATTTTTCTACATCTTGTTTATCTATTAGGTGTAGAACATCTTGTACATTAACTACTATTTGATCTAATAATTCTCATCTGTTTCTCTTACTTGTTTCCAAAGATATTTAGCAAATCTCCTTTAATGGCTTCTTTTTAAAAAGAGAAATCAAGAACTCATTTCATGTCTCAGCCTGCAATCTTTCTTAATGAAGACCAAAAAAATAATGTATTTTTCTCTAGTCACTCCATTCACGTTACAGCATACCTCCTGTTCTATGTTTGTCAGCGGAACTATAGGCCTACTTCAGTCTTTCCACTTTTCTTAAATTAATTTGCCAGAAAACCAGTCACATATTTTGTGATGAAGAAATGGTGTTTTATTCAATGCAAACATGAAAACTAAATAATGTGCTGAGTGATGGGATTGTGGATGATATTATTTTGTATACTCTTCTAATTTTCTGAAATTATCACGGAGTGTTTTTACTTACTTACTTTTATTTAATAACTTTTATTTCTTGTTTGTTTTTTTAAATTAAGAATGGCATTCATTCATTCATTCATTTATTCACTCAACACATAGCGAAAGCTTGCTTATTATGTGCCAGGCACTGTGCTAAGTAACGAGAACATAATAACAAGAAAATCAACAAAGTCAAATTTACATGAAGCTTATAGACCACAGGAGATAATAGAAATAAGTCAAATAATCTCAGAATTAATAATGTTATTGCTTCTATGGTAAGTGTTATGAGGGATAAGTACCAGATGCTATGGGAGGAGAGCATGGCTTCTATCAAGAAGAACAAGAATTGAATTAATGAAAACAAAGTGGACATTTTTCAGAGTGAATGTATGTGTTGAAAATATTGCCATAACACATCTTTCAGCAACTATTAATTAATATCTTAGTCTTTCATGTTAAGACTCCACTTGTAATTTGGAAGATCAACTACAAAGGAAAAATTACAAGAGACTTTATTGCTATTCTTGTTGTTAAATAGTATTAAAATGTGCAACAGGGTAGCTATGCTGCTCTGCAAGATCAGGAAGGGTTTCCTTGAATAAGTGGTTTCTGACCTGAGCTCTGAAGGCAAAGTGGGAGAGGATATTTTCAGCACAGGGAATTGAAATTTGAAGACCATGAAGCAAGAAGAAAGATGTCACATTTGTAAAAAATAAAATAGAAGATGGTTAGTTCGATATAACAGAATGAATGGTGTGTCATGAATTCAGAAAAGAAGACAACAGCCAGACTAGGCCGATTATTTTTGTTAAGTGCCATTAAGTTGGTTCTGACTCATAGCAACCCTGTTTAGGGGTACCCAGAAGCTGCTGGTGGGTTTGAGCCTCCCACCTTGCAGTTAACAGTCCAGTGCTTATCCTATAGCACCATACCAGGACTGTAGACTAGCAAATAAGCCCATGGTAAATACTTTCTTGTTGATCCCAAGAGAGATATGGTGTCATTGAAGGTTTTAAGCTGGGCAATATTCATGTAAGCAAGGATACTAAACCTGCTGGAACCCTATTGTAGGGACTGAAATTTAACTTCTAATTTAAATCATGGAGACAGTATTAAATGCAAGTGCATTCGTGTTCTGAAAGAGCCCAGAGACATTAAGTAAAGTCTGAGACTACAAGATGAATGCCCTGCCCTGAGCTTGTGAGGTTTTGAAGTTGGATAATTAGAGAAGCACTGTGTGGCCAGGCACAGCAAAACTATTGGTATATTATGAGGCAGAATCTTAATTCCAGTTCTATTCAGCATTCCAGTGTAGGCATTACCAGTCTCTCCTGTGGCTTGTGCAGGACATTCACATTGATTGCTTGTGTTTACAGGTATATAATGTAGCAAGGCCATAGTAGAATGCTCTATCTCAGTGTCCTTTGGGAAGAACCACTGGCTTTCCTCCATGGCATTAGAGGGACCTGAGACTCAAGCCTTGAGGTTGGCCAGGATTGATTTCATTAAACACTGGGTTTTAGTTTTCCTGGAGCTCTTGGAGAAGTTATCCTCTGCTTCTCAGCAGTACATGCTTAATGTTGTATTTTTAAAACGGACTACTCTGTGTATAGTTTGAAAGAAGATTAGAGATCATAATAATGAACAAGGAATGCATGGCTATTGCAGAAGTCAAACAGAAGGTTGGAGTAGTATGAATGGAGGTGAATATGGGTATAATGGATCAAACGTAATGGATCAAAATAACAACAATGAATCAGAAAAGATTTGGATTTGGGTCTGGGTTTTGGGTGAAACAGTCAATGCAAAATGAAAATTTAAAAAGAAAGACATCTGTCTCTTATTTACAACTCTGGTAAAGTAGTGGTTATGAGTTGGGTAGCTGACCTGAAGTTCAGCAGTTCGAAACTACTAGCCGTTCCCAAGAAAAAAGATGAGACTTTCTGCTCCCGTAAAGATTTAGAGCCTTGGAAACCCTATATAGGGTCGCTATAAGTAGGAACCGACTCCACAACACACAACCATCACCACCACCAGCAGCCACCAGTATGTTCATAACTTCTTTTCCACCTCTTAGAATTGTTTAAATTGACTTTGAGGATGATATATATTTTCTGAGTTTAGAGCTTGAATTTTTCTTCAGTTACCCCAGCTTGAAAAATGTTCAGTATAGAAAGTATCTTAGAAGTCCATTAGAGTTCTCTTCTGTTATGTAAGAGTAGATATAAAGTAAGAATAGCCCTATTCAATCTGTAGAGCTACTATAACATACCACAAACTGAGTGACTTACAAGAACAGAAATTTGCTATCTTGCAGTTTTGGAAGCTTGTTTTTGTTAGGTGCCATAGAGTTGGTATTGACTCAAACATCCCTATGCACAACAGAACAAAACACTGTCAGGTCCTGGGCAAACCTCACAATAGTTACTATGATGCTGCCACTTTGCCAATCCATCTCGCTGGGGGTCTTCCTCTTTTTCTCTGACC
>NW_006408579.1:6745512-6752137 GCF_000296735.1 Chrysochloris asiatica
GCCTCATCTTTCTCCCGCGGAGCAGCTGGTAGTTTCGAACCGCTGACCTTAAGGTTCGCAGCCCGATTCGTAACCACTACGCTACCAGAGCTCCTAGCACTCTGTAAAGATTAGAGCCAAAAACACCCTTTGGAACTCAGACTGTTGTGTAACATGTGTAGTCACCATGAATCCAAATCAGCAATGGGTTGTTCTTGTTGAGCATTAGAAACTGTTGTGAGCTCCCTTCATTCAGATCTCTCTCTTCCTGTGGTGCTGTCATCATTCACCCATTTATTCCTACAGGATAAGCTATTTGTAAGAAATGAATTATCATGAGAGATAAGATCTGAACCATCCCTTTTTTAGGATGTTTTCTTATAGTTGCCACATATTCCCTGGGTGAACTGTGTTATGTGTGTATGTGTGTATATGATGCAAGTGCAACGTTGCAATGAATATGTATTAATGCAACTTGTTTTCATAAATAGCAATGTTTCTCTTCAGCAATCCATTTCTCAAAATTTTAATATATTGTTTTATACTTTGATGATAATCCAATCTAAGGCTCTTTAAGCTCCAAGAGCACTTGAATAGACAGTTTGAGATATTTGTTTTCTCTATGCACTGTTGAAAGACTTGATTGATTGTGGTAAGACAGGTTTTGAAATGGATATTTTAATAACTCAGTGGTAGATGTCAAACACTTACATATGTATATATGTATCACACTGGCGTCTCCTGATTTTAATGAGAACTAAAGTGTTTTGTGAACAAATGTTTAAGTCATGTTAAAACATTAAGTAGAAATCTATTCTTTAAATACAAAAATCATGTAATTTTTAAGAAATGGCTGAATTAGTGATCTATTAAAGGTATAGTTTGGATTTATTTATAATTATGAAAAAATGTAGTCACCAACTTAAAATAAATCTAGTTATAAATCATAACGCATCCATATATTTTTTTATAAGAGCTACTAAACAGTAAATAAAATTACTTAGATATTTTACATCCTCCAAATATAGGATTTTTTTGTTATTTTGTTTTTCCTTGTGGAGGATAAAGCAATCCAAGAAAGTGTTGCCAATTACATATCATCCTCTGTATTTTAAATAATACATAGAAGACTGTTTAAATTAGGAAGAACATTTACTCCTATATGGTGTGTAGCCATTGGCTTGAATCAGGTGAACAGGTCTTAATTAGCAGAAACTCCCTAAGGACCATCAAGGTGTTCTTGCTTCTGCAGAATCCAGAAGGCACTGTGTAAAGTTCAAAGGAAAGATAGCCTTAAAAACTTCAAGTCTTAAATTTTATAAGAAGATTCACTGAGAACTCAATTTAACTGTCTGAATCCCAGTTAGAAAGCTTGCAATAAGAAAGTGCAAATGTTTTTGCCATATAAGAATATTTTTTCTCTCTCTTAAAGAGATACATGATATTATATACACCATCCTGAAGTAACAATAATCTATGAGTGGATGCACAAATAGACACACAAGGTGAATTGGTGTGGGAAAGAGAATGGGACTATACCCATGAATATATATATATTTGACAGAAAGTAAGTTTACAGTGAATAAGGAAGATTGTAGAAGTATTGATGCCTTTGAGTTGTGGTGTTGGAGGAGAATACTGAAAGTGCCATGGACTTCCAAAAGAACCAATAGATCTGTTTTGGAAGAGGTGCAGCCAGAGTGCTCCTTGGAGGCCAGGATGTCTCTCATACTTTGGACATGTTGTCAGGAGGTAACAGTCGCTGGAGAAGGATGTCATGCTGGGTAAGGTGGAGGGTCAGAGAAAAAGAGGAAGACCCCCCAACAAGATGGATCGGCCAGGTGGCATCATTGATGGTGTCAAGTGTGGCAGCAGTAGTGAGGTTGGCCCAGGATCAGACATTGTCTCGTTCTTCTGTGCATGGGATCGCTATGAGTCGATTCCGACTCGATGGCACCTGACAGCAACAACATTTTTTCATAATTTACCTATGTTGCAAATTTGTTGAACAAAATTTTAAATAATAATAAAAGAAAACAGGCTTACTGTTTAGAGGGAGATTGGTAGAACCACTGTGACTCACCAAGACTACAGCCCTAATTACCCTTTAGTGGTAGTGGTGGTTATGTGCTGTGGAGTTCAGTTCCAACTCAAACTGACCCACAACTTTAAGTCTTTACTGGAGAAGAAAGCCTCATCTTTCTCCTGAAAAGCGCCTGGTAGATTCAAACTGCTGACCTTAGAGTTAGCAGTCCAATTCGCAACCCACTATACACCAGACCTCCTTCAATAAGACTGATTAACTAGATCCTGCTTTTTGTAAATTGATTGTATTCTCATTTATGCAATTATTTTTTGAATTTTTATTAACTAAATTTATTTGCCATAAACATCATAGTAAGAAGTCTTGGTTGTGCTTTAGGACAGACACTGGACTGATGACCACAAGGTTGATGGTTCATCTCCATGAATGGTTCCAAAGGAGAAAGGTTAGACTGTCTGTTCCCATGGAGATTTGCAATCTCATAAACCCCATGTGGGTCATTATGTGTCAGAATCAACTCAATTACATTGGGTTAGGTTAAACATCACAGTGCTTTAATATTTTACATTCTATATTCTATCCACAAGGTTGGCATTTCAAACCCATCAGCTAATCCTCAGAAACCCTATAAATATTTGCTGAGTCAGAACCATCCCAATGGCACTTAACAACAACAACAAAATTATAAAGAATATTGTTGGTATTAAGTGCCGTTAAGTGTATTCTTACTTATAATGACCTAATACAGAACAGAATAAAACACCATCATCCTCCTCACAATTGTTGTTATTCTTGAGCTCATTTTTGTTGCCACTGTGCCAATTCATCTCATTAGGGATCTCCCTCCTATTGGATGTCTGTCCACTTTACCAAGCATGATGTCCTTCCCCATGGACTGGTCCCTCCTGATAAGATACCTAAAGTATGAGAGACAAAGTCTGGTTATCTTGGCTTCTAAGGAGCAGTCTGGTTGCACTTCTTCCAACACAGAATCCAGAAGGTACTGTGTAAAGATTTGTTTGTTCTTAGCAGCGTATGGTACTGTTAGAATCCTTCTCCAACACCATTAACACAAATGCACCAATTCGTCTATGGTCTTCCTTATTCATTATCCAACTTTCAAAAGCATATGAGGCTATTGAAAATACAATGGCTTAGGTCAGTTGCACTTTAGTTCTCAAACTGACATTTTAAATTTGTCTTGACCATATTAAAGAGGTCTTAGATTTTCCTAATGCAATACGTCACTTGATTTCAACTTCTGCTTCAGCATGTGTTCATGGTGGGTCTGAGCAGAATGAAGTTTTTGACAGCGTCAATCTTTTCTCCATTTATCTTGATGTTATTTATTGGTCTAGTTGTGAGGATTTTTGATTTTTAACATTGAGGTGCAACCCATACCGAAGGCTGTGTTCTATGATCTTTGTCAGTAAATATTTTAAGTCCTTTTCTCAGTCAGCAAGCAAAGTTATATCATCTGCATTATCGCAATTTGTTACTGAGTCTTCTTTCTTTTTCATGTGCCAGAGGCCACTTTCTTCTTCATATAATCCAGTTTCCTGGATAATTTTTTCAGCATACAATTGGAATAAGTATGATGAAAGAATGCAAGACTGGCATACATGTTTCTTGATTTTAAACCATTCAATGTCCCCTTTTCTGTTCGAATGAAACATGTCTCATAGTCTATGTACAGGTTCCTCATGAGCACAATTAAGTGTTCCAAAATACTCATTCTGTGCAGTGTTGTCCATAGCTTGTCATGAGCCACACATTCAAAAACGTTTGTGTAGTCAATAAAGCACAGGTAAATATCTTTCTGTTATTCTCTGCTTTCACCCAGGATCCATCTAATATCAGCAATTATATACCTTTTCCTCTTCCTTGTCTGAATCAGCTGGAATCTCTGGCAGTTCCCTATCAATGTATTGTTGCAGCATTTTTAAATTATCTTTAGCAAAGCTTTACTTGCATGTGTTATTGTGATATCAATGATATGGTCCTAGAATTTTCACATTCTATTGGGTCACCTCCTTTTTTGAATGGGCACAAATATGGCTCTCTTCCAATCAGTTGGCTAGATAGCTGTCTTCCAAATTTCTTGACATAGATAAGTGGGTGCCTTCAGTACTTCATCAGTTTGTTGAAATAGTTCAATTTATAATCCATCAACTCCTGGAGTCTTGTTCTTTGCTACTGCCTTCAATGCACCTTGGATTTCTTCCTTCAGTATCATTGGCTTTTGATCATATAATACCCCTTGAAACGGTTGAACGTCAATGTACAATGACTCTGTGTATTCCTTCCATCTCCTTCTGATGATTTCTGCATCAGTCAATATTTTGTCCATGTTGTTGTTGATAAATGCCATTGAATCAGTTCTGACTCATAGTGACCCTGTAAAGGGTTTCCAAGGAGCATCTGGTGGACTTAGATGACCGAACATATGGTTTGCAGTCCAGTGCTGATCCATAGTGCCACACCAGAAGTCTATTTTGCCCATAGATCCCTTCAATATTGCAAGTCGAGGCTTGGATTTTTTCCCTTCAGTTCCCTCAGCTTGAGGAATGCTGAGCATGTTCTTCCCTTTTGATTTTCTAATTCCAGATTTTTTTTTTTTTTCACATTTTACTATAGTATTTGGCTTTGTCTTTTCAAGCTGCTCTTTGAAATTTTCTGTTCAGCTCTTTTAACTCCTCATTTCTTCCATCTGCTTTAGCATATCTATACTGGAGAGCAAGTTTCAAAATCTCTTCTGATATCCATTTGGTCTTTTCTTTCTTCCTTATCTTCTTAATGACTTTTTGCTTTCTTCCTGTATGATGTTTTTTTTATGTCATCACACAATGATTCTGGTTTTTGTCTAATTAGTGTTTAATGCATCAAATATGTTCTTGAGATTATATCTAAATTCAAGTGAGATATGTTCAAGACCATATTTTATCTCTCATGGACTTGTTCTTCAACTTCAGCCTGGACTTCCATATCAATAGTTGATGGTCTGTTCCACAGTCTGTCACTGGCTTTGTTTTGACTGATGAATGCAGGTTTTCTACCATATCATTCCACGCTTGTAGTCAATTTGATTTCTGTGTATTCCATTTGGAGAAGTTCATATGTATAATTGGCTTTTATGTTGTTTTAAAAAGGTATTTGCAATGAATAAGTCATTAGACTTGCAAAATTCTGTCATGTGTTTTTCCAGCATCACTTCTATCACTAACGCCATATTTTCCAACTTCAGACCCTTCATTTTTTCCAAACTTGGCATTCCAATTTTCATTGTGTGTTTTATCGATTTCATACAGAAGAAGTTGGTATAATTCTTCAATTTCATCATCACTGGCTTTAGTGGTTGGTGCTTAAATTTGAATAATAGTGGTATTAACTGGTCTTCCTTGTAGGCATGTGGATATTATCTTAATACAGACAGTGTTTTACTTTAACACAGATCTTGATATGTTTTTTTTTGATGATGAATTCAACACCATTCCTCTTCAATTTGCCATTCCTAGCATAGTAAACCATAGATTTTCAGCTTCAGAATGCTAATACCAGTCCATTTCCCTCATTAATACCTAAGATACTAATGTTTATGTGTTCCATTTCATTTTTGACAACTTCCAATTTTCCTAGATGCACACTTCATACATTACATATTTCAATTATTAATGGATGTTTTCAGCTGTTTCTCCTCCTTATGAGTTGTGCACCATCAGCAAATGAAAGGACAACAACTTTACTCCATTTGTGTCATCATAGTCAAATCTACTTTGAGAAGGAAGCTCTTCCCCTGTCATATTTTGAGTGCCTTCTAACCTGGGGCTCATCTTCTGGCACTGTATCTGATAATATTCTAGTGCTATCCATAATGATTCATTATTCAACCTTCTGATGCTATAAAACAGTGTCTCACTGCTTTTCACAAGGTTTTCAGTGACTAAACATTCAGGCGTAGTCTGTCTCTCCTTCCAAGGCTGTCTTAGTGTGGAAGTTCAGTTGAAATCTATCCACCGTGGGTGACCTTGCTGGCATTCAAAATACAGGTGGCATATATCCAAGCATCATAACAACATGAAAGGCATCACAGTGCGACAGATAGATATGTGGTGGTTGTAAAGAATAAAACACACCTTGGAAGGAAGAATAAGCTTCTGTTCTGATAAAGATTTACAGCCTTGAAAGCCCTATAAAGGGTAACTATAAATCAGAACCAACACCAAGGCACATAACCACCACCACCTCTGTCATGTTGCAAATATATCCATGAATATGGTACAGCATGCAATGAACAAGTTATGAAACTTTCATAACCATACCCAAACATCTGGGAATAAGTCACTGGGCTGGGTGCTCAGAATCAGTCTTAGTGACACTGAGGTCATTTGGCATAATGTAGTCCCCAAAGAAATCAAATGGCATATTGCACTAGGCAAATCTGCTGCACAAGACCTTTTTAAAGTGTTGAAGAGCAAAGATGTCAGCTTGAAGACTAAGGTGTGCCTGACCCAAGCCATGGTATTTTTAATCAACTCATATGCATGCAAAAGCTGGATAGTGAATAAGGAAGACCATAGAAGAATTGATGCATTTGAGTTATGG
>NW_006408579.1:6752237-6753749 GCF_000296735.1 Chrysochloris asiatica
CAAATTTCTTGGCATAGACGAATTAATACCTCCAGTGCTGCTTTACTTTCTTGAAAGATTTCAATTTTTAGCCCATCAATTCCTGGTGCCTTGTTTTTTTTGCCAATTCCTTCAATGCACCTTGGATTTACTCTTTCAGTATCATTGGCTCTGGATCATATGTTACCTCTTGAAATGGTTGAACATGAACCATTTCTTTTTGGTACAGGGACTCTGTGTATTCCTTCGATCTTCTTTTGATGCTTTCTGCATCGTTCAGTAATTTGCCCAGAGAGTTCTTCAATGATAAAAGTTGAGGCTTGAACTTTTTCTTCAGTTCTGCCAGCTTGAGAAATGCTGAGCATATTCTTCCCTCTTGGTTTCTGACTCCAGATCTTTGCACATTTCATTGTAATATTTGATTTTGTCAGCTTCAGTTTTAATTTGCATATGAGCATTGATAGTGTGTTCTACAATCTGCCCCTGACCTTGTTTTGAATGATGCTATGGAGCTTTTCCATCTTCTCTTTCCACAGATGTATTCAATTTGATTTCTGTGTATTTTATCTGGTGAGGTCCATGTGTGTAATCATCTCTTATGCTGTCTAAAGAAAGTATTTGAATTTAACAAATAATTGATTTTGCAGAATTTTATCATGCAATCTCCAGCATCATTTCCATCACCAAGGTCATATTTTCCAACTACTGATCCTTTCTCTTTATTCCCAACTTTTTGCATTCCAATCACCAGTAATGACCAATACATCTTGATTACATGTTTTATCAATTTCAGATTAAAGAAGTTGGTAGAATTCTTCTATTTCATCCCCACTGCCTTTAGTGTTTGGTGCATAAATTTGAATAATAGTGGTGTTAACTGTTCTTCCCTGTAGGTGCATAGATATTATCCTATCACAGAAAGTGTTGTACCTCATGACTGATCTGGATATATTCTTTTTGACAATGAATGCAATACGATTCCTCTTCAATTTGTCATTCCTGGCATAGTAAACCATGTGGTTGACAGATTCAACATGGCCCATACCAGTCCATTTCAGCTCACTAATGCCTAAGGTATCGATGTTTATGCGTTCCATTTCATTTTTGACAATTTCCAATATTCCCAGATTCATACTTCTTTCATTCCATGTTACGACTTTCAATGGATGTTTATAGCTGTTTCTCTTCATTTTGAGTTGTGCCCCATCAGCAAATGAAGGTCCCGTGGGCTTTACTCCATTTGCACCATCAATGTCAACTCTACTTTGAGGAGGCAGTTCTTTTCCAGTCGCATTTTGAGTGCCTTCCAACGTGAGGGGCTCATTTTCCGGCACTATATCTGACAGTGTTACTCTGCTATTCATAAGGTTTTCAATGATTAAATATTCAGAAGTAGTTCGTCACTCCTTCTTTCTAGTCTTTCTTCATCTGGAAGCTCATCTGAAATCTGCCCACCATGTGTGACCATGCTGGTATTTAAAATACTGGTGGCATAGCTTCCAGAATCACATCAACTCACAAGCCACCACAGTA
>NW_006408579.1:6759369-6778559 GCF_000296735.1 Chrysochloris asiatica
TTCTATCACTAACGCCATATTTTCCAACTTCAGACCCTTCATTTTTTCCAAACTTGGCATTCCAATTTTCATTGTGTGTTTTATCGATTTCATACAGAAGAAGTTGGTATAATTCTTCAATTTCATCATCACTGGCTTTAGTGGTTGGTGCTTAAATTTGAATAATAGTGGTATTAACTGGTCTTCCTTGTAGGCATGTGGATATTATCTTAATACAGACAGTGTTTTACTTTAACACAGATCTTGATATGTTTTTTTTTGATGATGAATTCAACACCATTCCTCTTCAATTTGCCATTCCTAGCATAGTAAACCATAGATTTTCAGCTTCAGAATGCTAATACCAGTCCATTTCCCTCATTAATACCTAAGATACTAATGTTTATGTGTTCCATTTCATTTTTGACAACTTCCAATTTTCCTAGATGCACACTTCATACATTACATATTTCAATTATTAATGGATGTTTTCAGCTGTTTCTCCTCCTTATGAGTTGTGCACCATCAGCAAATGAAAGGACAACAACTTTACTCCATTTGTGTCATCATAGTCAAATCTACTTTGAGAAGGAAGCTCTTCCCCTGTCATATTTTGAGTGCCTTCTAACCTGGGGCTCATCTTCTGGCACTGTATCTGATAATATTCTAGTGCTATCCATAATGATTCATTATTCAACCTTCTGATGCTATAAAACAGTGTCTCACTGCTTTTCACAAGGTTTTCAGTGACTAAACATTCAGGCGTAGTCTGTCTCTCCTTCCAAGGCTGTCTTAGTGTGGAAGTTCAGTTGAAATCTATCCACCGTGGGTGACCTTGCTGGCATTCAAAATACAGGTGGCATATATCCAAGCATCATAACAACATGAAAGGCATCACAGTGCGACAGATAGATATGTGGTGGTTGTAAAGAATAAAACACACCTTGGAAGGAAGAATAAGCTTCTGTTCTGATAAAGATTTACAGCCTTGAAAGCCCTATAAAGGGTAACTATAAATCAGAACCAACACCAAGGCACATAACCACCACCACCTCTGTCATGTTGCAAATATATCCATGAATATGGTACAGCATGCAATGAACAAGTTATGAAACTTTCATAACCATACCCAAACATCTGGGAATAAGTCACTGGGCTGGGTGCTCAGAATCAGTCTTAGTGACACTGAGGTCATTTGGCATAATGTAGTCCCCAAAGAAATCAAATGGCATATTGCACTAGGCAAATCTGCTGCACAAGACCTTTTTAAAGTGTTGAAGAGCAAAGATGTCAGCTTGAAGACTAAGGTGTGCCTGACCCAAGCCATGGTATTTTTAATCAACTCATATGCATGCAAAAGCTGGATAGTGAATAAGGAAGACCATAGAAGAATTGATGCATTTGAGTTATGGTGTTGGAGGAGAATATTGAAAGTGCATAGGCTGCCAAAAGAACCAACAAATCTGTATTGGAAGAAGTGCAGCCAGAGTATATCTTGGAGGCCAGGATGGCCAAACTGTCTTTCATACTTTGAACATATTGTCAGGAGGGACCAGTAACTGGAGAAGGATATGATATTTGGCAAGGTGGGGGGTCAGAGAAAAAGAGGAAGACCCCCAGCTAGATGGATTGGAAAAGTGGCAGTATCAATGGGCTCAATTGTGGCAACAATTGTGAAGTTGGCCCAGGATTGGGCAGTGTTTCGTTCTGCTGTGCATAAGGTTGCTATGAGTTGGTACTGACTCAGTGGCACCTAACAACAACATCAGGCCCCAAAGAAAATGTTCTACATTCTACTTTGGTGCAGCTTCTCTTCTCTCCCTATCTTGAGCAAAGAAGAGTGAAGGAAATCAAAGACACATTGAAATAATTAGTCCAACAGACCGTGTGAACTTCAGCTTCCATGTCACTAAGATCAGAAGAACTAGATGGTACTCAGCTACCATTACTGGCCATTCTGAAAAGGATCACATTAGAAGGTCCTAGATAGAGTGAGAGAAAATCATTGAACAAAACTTAAAAAAATAAAAAGTCCAGGATTACTGGTCAGATAGAGATTGGTGAAACTGCTGAGACCCACCAAAATATGGTCCTAATTACCCTTTAGAACTGGAACTGATTCCTACTGTGTGGCTCAATTTTCCGCTTAACAGTAGACCTCTCTGCAAACTGAAAAATAGCACTAGGGAAATACGCAATAATCAATTATTTGAGACAAAAAGGCAGCATTATCCCAAGGATGAAGTTCAGAGTGAGGAAGGATTAGGAAAGAAGGAGAATGGAAATAGAAAACAAGGAGAAAGTGGTAGTAAATTGTGTAAGACATAGAACAAAATGTGTAAGAATTGTTGAGCAGAAAATGAATTTGCTCTATAAATCATCACCCAATTCACAATAAAATTAAAAAAGAATTTATCTTCATTTTTGTGATTGCTCCAATGGAGAGTCAGTTTTGCTCTTGATTTTGGAGAATACCGCTATATTTATATAATTGATTTATATAATGGAAGATAAACACACTGTTAAAAATCTGATTTATAGTAGAAAGCTAGATGCCTTTAGCTCTCAGATATATTGAGCAGAAAATTCTCCAATAGATTATTCTAGCCTCACATTCTAGGTCCCTGGAGGTAGGAAAAAATATTTGGAGAGGTGTCACTGCTTTAATTAATCAATTTGAAGAAGAAGTTTTTCCTTCCTTTTCCTCCATAAATTGTATTAATTTATTTCTATTACTGAGACTATATATAGCAAAACATACCAGTTCAACAATTTCTTAATGTTCAGTTTAGTGACATTGATTATATTCTTTGAACTGTGCAAGCATTCTAGCTCTGTTAGTTGTTCCTCGTTCATTGGCATAAATTCACTGTTCCCTCAGGTTCTACCTAATCTTTTGAGTTGCTGTTGTCACTTTGATTCCATATAGATAGTTCTTAAAAGAGCACAATGCTGAAGGCAGACTTTTTTTTTTTTTTAATTAGTTAAACTAAACTGTTGTTTGATTTTAAGAAGACTTCAAAGGATATTTTGATTTAAGGTTTAAAGATGATCTTAGGGCAATTCAGAAGTCTAGTCACCCTCCATGGCTCCAGAAAGTCTGCAGTACCTGGAAATTTGAAAGTCTGTTCTGCATTTTCTCCCTTTTGATCAGGATTCTACCATGAAATCATTGATAAAAAATATTCATTAATGGTAGCTGAACATCTGCTCTCATGGCAAAGGAGGCAGATGTTCATAGAAGCAATAGGTCACATATTTCATTTCTTCATTCTTCTAAATCTACAGAACAATAATCATACACCAGCATAGCATCTTCATTCTGAGACAATAAACAACAAATGACATTTTAATATTATTTATCTATAGAGTATTTTAGACAATGAATGATGAACCTAATAAAAATTTACAAGCTAATTTGATGTATCAAGATTTTAGTTGTCAGGAATTCTGCCTTTGTGTGGCGCTGTGGGTTAATGCACCAGACTACAAAGCCATTTGAACTGCAAGGTTGGTGGTTCAAGCTCACCAGCTGCTCCTTAGAAACCCTATAGAGGGTCACCATGGGTCGGGATCAACTCCACCCACTTAACAACAACCACTTTAATATAAAGTATGTTTTTGTCATTACAGTTTAGATGTCATCTTTATTATGATGCAACCAACACTACAATGGGAATCTCTGGTATAAATTATGAAATATAATGTTTTATTCTTGAGTTTTCATAGTGTAATATTTCACTTTACTTGATTCATATTGAATCTACAGTCAAGGTTAGCTTAAAACCTTCAAGGTTTCTAAATATTAAAAGTATTATATGTCATTTCACTCCAACTCGAAATGTAATATATGTATTCTGTACTACAAAAAACCTCTTTCCTTATGATGTCTACTCTGATACTTTCGTACTGAAATGTCAGACATCAAATTCTTAAAACACTATTAGCACTGTTACTTAAAGCATTGTTATTATTTGCTATTCCTGACCTTTGTTAGTATTCTAAATAGATGCTTATTTGATTGTTTGTTTAATCCAGCAGAAGATTTACTATGTTTTACTTCACGTGTCTATTAATTAAAAAAATGTTTTACAAGTGGGGGAGAAAGCCAGTCACACAGCTTCAACATGACGTCTCCATAATCAATCTCCTTTATTACCACCCTTAATTATTGCCTTAATGTACAACCTTATCTGTCAGCACATTTCTTACCATACACTGTTTTCATAGTCATTTAGTTTTTATGTCATCTTTGTTTTTAACTTACTGTCATGTCAATATTAGTATAACTAATTGTTTTATGAGCAATCAATTTTTAAAGCACAGTGTCAAACAGAGAGTCATAGCAATTTGCACAAAATTAATTCTTTGGCTAAAAGTACATATAAATGGAAAAAACAAGTGCTACAGGGATTTGCCCCAAACTATGCCCTGCAATTATTTTCAACACAAAATCAATGTAAGTGCTATGTCTCTAGGACAAGAGCTTGTGATGAATAAGATAACTGTACTTCATTCTATGAATCAATAATAGAAATGTCCTGAAGGATCTTTGCCATTTGGAAATTTGAATTTGAATTCAAAATAGATACTTCAACAAAATATTTGCTTAGCATCCCTACCTAGAAGTTGACATTTGGTGACGTCTCTAGATCCAGTAGGTGTGATACAATGCAAATGGTAGGAGGGTTATACATGTGAGCAGTATCTGTTCAAGATTTTAAGGAGAATAAAGAATCCCAGTGTGGCACTATTGGTTCAGCAATGAACTGTGAACCACAAGGCAGGGAGTTCAGACCCACCCATTGCTCCTGGAAAACCCTATACAGGAGCCAAGTCTACAGTACGAAACAGCAAACAAGAGTAAGGATGGATGGTATTTTTAGTCATATGTTTGTAACAGTCACATGCCCTCCTAGGAATTCTGCTCCTCCTCTCCCCCTCTCCTTTCTCCCTCTTTCTCTTTTTCTTTCTCCATCTTCTTTCCTTCTCTTCTATCCTCTCCTTTCCTCTTCTTATCTTATTCATCAAGTCTTCCTCTTCTCTCTTCTTTCTCTTCTGTCTCTCTTTCCTCTCTTTGTTTTCACTTTATTCTACCTGTGTTCTACCTGACCCTCTAGATTTGCAAGTCAGCCTTGACATCTCTAGCTCAAGTATGGATATCATCGACTTTTCTTGCTTACTTTGACATAAATAAGATAGGTTGGCATTTTCCAATATAGTTTATAAAGCACAGAAACACAAGAGTAAAAAGTACTAAGATATAAAATTGTTCTGCCTATGAAGTTTAGGCATGCTGTTGTTATGTGCTGTTGAGTCAACTCTGTCTCATAGTTACCCTGTGCAGGGTTTCCAAGGAGCAGCAGATGGGTTTATATTGCTGACCTTGTTTGCAGTACAATGCTTATCTGATAATGCCACACCAGAATTCTCCTTAAAATATAGAACTTACTCATGCTCATGGGGATGGTACTGTTTAGTAGGTTTCTTACCTGAACTCATTTCTTCTTGACAACCACCCTCCATATAGACATGTTTTCTATAGAGCAAGAGTTCTGTAAAGTAAATCTTGATAGCTTTATAGTTTTGTTCTTCAGGTATTCACTGGGTTTTTTTTTTTTTTTTTTTTTTTTCACTTATTATCTAGAAATTCATTTCAATTGACTGTCTATTGCCCTCCCAAATGTCTGTAAATTCTTAAGAGCTTATAAGGGGCCTTTAAGAAGCTCATGGGAAAATGGAATGAAAGATAATGGATTTTTTACACAAACTGTTTGAAACTTCTTATATGTTCTTACAGTCACTTCTTGCTTCAACCTTCTGACTTTGCTGAATTAATTTGTCTTGTGACTTACCTCAGCACCAGTTATTTTTGTCTTCCTTTATGTTAGCCCACATAACCATGGAACTCACAACTTAGAATAAGTACTTACTTGTAATTACCCCCAAATTGAATGCATGTGTGTTTGGGGGTGGTGGTGGTGGTGGGAGGGTGGGTGTGGGTGTATACAGACAGAGAGAGAGATAGAGTCCTGCTGTGGTTCTGTAGAATAAGCAGTGGACTGCAAAGGGGAATGAGTGGGCGAACTTAGGTGAGATGGCCCTGAAGCAAGAACCAGATGCCTGATAAAGTTTGAATTTAGAAACCCCCACACGTTATGGACCCAGAGCGAGAAGAGGAGTACTTCACGATCGGGTTGCTGATTTCTCGAAGCTTGGTTGTTAAGCGAGTTCTTGGGTAGTGATATGCGTGTTGACAAGAACTGAGTCAGAGATGTGCTATGCATGATTAAGGTTATGTAGTTCGGTGAGCTTAATAACATGGTTTGAACTGCAAGGTGTGTGGTTCAAGTTCACCAGCCATTCCTTGTAATCCCTATACAGGGTTGCTATGAGTCAGTACCAACTCGACAGCACTCAACAACAGCAACAACAACAATATATATCCTATATTTTAGAAAATACTGGGATTTACATCTTTATTTATTTTTTAAAACTGGGAACATAGTAACTCTGTAGGCTTGGCACTGAACTGCAAACTACAATGTTGGTGGTTCCAGCCCACCAGTCACTCCAAAGGAGAAAGATGAGGCTTTCTGTTACCATAAAGAATTACAGCCTCAGAAACCCTATACAGGATAACTAAGAGTTGGAACTTACTTGATGGCACTTAGCAACAACAAATGTGAAAAATACTAAATAAACTAATAGATACCTTTGTTACTAAACATTTCTTTGGTTATTTGTACAGATTTAAGAATATTCTACCAATTTATTCCTCCAACTTTCTATTTTTACCTTTTTTCTTCCCCTTCTTCTCCCTCCCTTCCCCTCTGCACTGTTCTGTTCTCTTCTCTCTTTCCCTTTACTCTTCTTACCTCTTCTCTTTTCTTCTTCTGCCCTTTTAGTTTACTTTCTGCTTACTCTCTTATGAGTTGAAAGTAAAATTTGTGCCACTTAAAAAAAATTTTTTTTATTGTGAATTGAGTAGATTTACAGACAAGATCATCAGCTTTACCTTCAACAAATCATACCACTTTGCTTCATCTCAATTATTACAATTCCTTCCTTGAAACAACAGTCATCCTACTTACTCCCTGTGGTTCCCCATTTACATGTTATATTTCACAAATGAGCAAAGTAAAAATATTTGATGCATACATGAACAACAAAAAATATATGTTCATTTAAATGTTCAAAAGGCACATTCTGCAAGCCAGACTCCTGCCCACAGGTACACATCCTCATTCAGGTCATGGGCCTAGAGTCTCAGCTGCTCTGTCTCTCCATGCAACTACCTCTGCTGTCACCACTTTTCTAGGTAGGGGTCTTATGCTCCACTCATGCTCTTCCTTCTTAAGGATTCTAGGATTGTTCATTCCTGAAATAAAAGATCAGCTACTCCCTTTCTCTTTTAGTTACACATTTTCTGTAATTTCAGTTTTTACAAATGCAATTCTGCTAACAATTATTCACAATTGAATCGAAAAATCCTGTCAACACCAACCCTCATCCCCTTTCACCAGACCCATATGTCATCTTGCTCAATTGACCTTTTGATCATGAGATAGTATCCTTCTTTATCACTTATGCTGGTTTTTGTCTTAAAAAAGTTTACTTTATCAGAGATTAGAATTGCCACTCTTGCTTGTTTAGTGTTGCAGTTAGCTTGGTATATTTTTTTCCATCCTTTGACTTTTAGTCTGTTTTTGTCTTTGTGTGTAAGGTGTGTCTCTTGCAGGCAACATATTGAAGGGTCTTGTTTTCTTATCCAATCTGCCACTCTCTGTCTCTTCACTGGTGCATTCAATCCATTGACATTCAATGTAATTATTGATAGGTATGAATTAATTGTTGCCATTATGTTAATTTTTTAGTAGTGCTGTTCGTTCCTTTGTTCTGCATGCCTTCTTGTGCTGAATTTGTGGGGTTTTTTTGTGTTATTTCTTGTCGGTTTCCTCTTAGTTTTCATGTTTGCTTTTTCTGCATGGAAGTTCATTTTCATGGTAAGTTGTGAAGTATTAACTTTCTTTGGGGTTACCTTATAGTCTATTAACTTTTCTCTCCATTTAAGGGAATGTATTGTCTCCTGTAATCTACCTGACATCCTCACTACCTGAATCTCTGTTCCTACATTTATCCCTTCTTTGACATTGATATTATTTTGATCTTCGGTTGAGCTCCCAGCTCTTTTGAGTTAGTTGTTGTAGTTTTGCTCTGTTCTGAACTCTGCTATCTATTGATTGAGTTCCAGGTGGTGTTGCCATGCCTGTCAATCACTGGTTGTTGTCTGTTCTTGTTGGTTTTCAGTCCATAGAACTCCTTTTAGGATGCTTTGAAGTGCTGGGTTGGTTTTGACAAAATATCTTAGATTCTGTTTATCCTGGAATGTTTTGATTGCACCATCGTATTTGATTGATAGTTTTGCTGGATAGACAATTGTTGGTTGGCAGTTTTTTTTCTTTTAGGGTTTTGTATATGTCTCCCCATTGCCTTCTTGCCTGCATGGTTTCTGCTGAGAAGTCAGAACTTAATCTGATTTGCTTGCCTTTGTAGGTGACACTTCTCTTCTCACAGGCCGTATTTAGTATTCGCTCTTTGTCTTTGATTTTGGAGAGCTTATTATATGTCTTGGTGACTTTCTTTTGGGGTCTGTCCTTCCTGGGGTCCATTCAGATTCTTAAATGTTTATCTTCCCATCTTTCAAGATATTAGGGAAATTTTCTTCCAGAAGCTCTTTCACTATCTCCTCTGTGGACTTCTCTGATTCTTCCTGTTCTGGAATGCCAATAATTCTTAAGTTGTTCCTCTTCATGTTATCCAGCATGAATCTTAGACTCTCTTCAGATATTTTTATCGTTTTTTCAGCTTGTTCTTCTATCTTAGCAGTATCGTGAGATTTGTCTTCTAACTCGCTAGTTCTGGCTTCTGTCTCTTCCTTTCTCACCAGACCCATATGGAAAGAAAGAAAACTATTCAGTGGGGATTCTATCTACTCTCTCATTCTGAAAATAAACACACCAATGAAAACTTGCATGTTGGCTACTTCATGCCCTTATATTCCCCTTCATGTTTGAGATCCAATATCTAAATTGTCTGTCCCTATCACCCCAGTACACTGAATAAACAAGCATGTTCCTTGTTATGAAGAATCTTCCATTCTTTTTAGAAGTTTGGGTATCTGCATCCCAGCTTATCCAATTGTAGCAATTTACACTTGCTGACAGTATAAAACATTCTATCTTCACTTGGTTAGGTTCTGGTCAGCTCAGCCCTAGCTATCCAAGCTAGGTTAAATGGGTACCAGCTGCAAGTTTGGGGGTTTATGCACACTAGGACCATTTTTCATATTGAAATATTCCACTTTTTCAGCCCTTGATCTGGGCTTCTCTTTGCATATTTATGTTTTTGACTTTTGTCCCCAAGAATAGTAAAGATCATTTGAGATGGCTCCAGTAAAATGCATTCCCTACACTTGTAGAATTTTACTTTTGTCTTTACAGAACAATGATTTTTAAATATCTTAATAGAACACAATACCATTTGATTGATGAGACATGCACGCACAATCATTAAGACCTAGATTGGTTTCAGTCCCTTAAGTAGGATCAAATACTGACACAACGTTTTACTGTTTGAGAATTTATCAGATTCACGTGACAATAATTTCCTTCCCTAGTATTCAGTTGCTAAAAATTTAATTCCAGACAGACTATGTGAATTATCCTTGTTGGGTACCCTAAATTAAAGCAATGACCCAAGCCACTTCCCTTTTAAAAGAGAAGAGATCATTGATTTACTGTTACAAACATGATAAACAAGTAATTTGATGCTCCCAAACATCTCAGCCCATTCAATAATATAGCATGCATCAAGAGTTACTCTGTCATCAGTCCTGAAGAACTGCTTCAAAGTCCTCTGCCGATTCTTCTGGAAAGTGGCTGAGAAGACCTCAAAGGAGAACTGCCACGGGGTCTAGAAACTTGCAAATCCTTATTATAACACAGCAAAACTGATTTATTTTAAATGTGGCTCAGTTTTTATCATTTTTTGTGACACAAACCTTGTCAAGATTTGCTGGTTCCAAGTGTTATCTTGGATAGCATACATAAATCAGGTACAGAAAATAGATAAGGAGAAAGGCAGATTTTGAGAGCAAATGAAACTCCTGATTGGCTGAGTCAATTTCCATGAAAGAAAATTACAATAGACAACTTACAAAAGACATTTCCAATAGGAATGAAACATCTCAGGATAAAACTTTACCATTAAAATGCTTTAAATTTGAGGGTAAGACCTGAAATAAATGCCTTTGGATACAAGGGGGCTCTTTTCTAATCAGTGCTATTGTTAAGTGCCATTGAGTCAGTTCTAGTTCATATCGGCACTGTGTAGGATTTCAAAGGAGTAATTGGTGGGTTTGAACCACTGACCAATTGATAGTAGTCTAGTACTTATCTTGCATCATTATACCAGGACTGTAGTAAAAGCTAATTCAAGTAGACACCTCCATATATTGGGGAGCTTCTTCCAGAATAAAATAATACAAAATGCAGATAATACTTGTCATCATCTAACTTAGGTAATATTCCATAATGTAGTAGGAGATACAGCAGGTCATAAGAAGGAATAGCATAGTGGTTATGAATCCGGCTGCGAACTGCAAGGTCAGCAGTTCGAAACTACCAAACTACCAGCTGATCCATGGGAGAAAGATGAGGCGTTCTGCTCCCGTAAAGATTAACAGGGTCGGAAACCCTGTGCAGGGTCACTATGAGTCAGAACTGACTCCACGGCACATAACAACAACAACAACCATCTCTATAAGAACATTATGATTATCCCCAATTTATAAAACAGGAACAAAGTCTAAAAGGTATTCATTTCCCTAAAATGGTCTGTCAACTAAGTGGTAGAACCAGGATTTGAACAAAAATCTTCAAATGCTTGACTCTTTTCACCAACTCACATTGTCTGAACAAACATATCTCGAGATCAGGTCAAAGAGTGCAGGAGAAAGAAAGAAAAACTCTAGCTCATAGTAGTTTCTAGTTTGGGCTCAATCCTAATCTATTTGTTTTTGCTGTAGTATCTACTGACCTAGGTACCTGGATAGTGAAAAATTATATTCACTTACTTCCAAATGCTGCATAATTAATACTAAGTCTTGTGTGTGTTTTTGTTTGTTTGTTTGTTTATCATCTACTTTGAACTAGGCATTCAGTTCCTAGCAAGTGAAAATCCTTCTAATGTTTATATTCAGAGGAAAGAGAGAGAGAGAAAAAGAGAGAAAGGAGAACATGGAAAGTATTCATTTGGGTTTTTAGGTTCGATGGTTTAAAATTACCTTTCTTCTTGGTAAAATTGAGACTGAGAAATGGTCATAGAAAATAATGTTAAGAGAAAGGAGAATAAGAAGGAAAACAAAGGATAGAGACTGATGACGGAGTCTTTGTGAAAGCACACACAAACAAACTCCATTTCTGCTTCATTCTTCCCTTCTCCATGGTATGTACCCCTCTGCTAATGGAGAAACCCATCATTCCAGAACTAATACTCTCACTCTCCTCCCATGAATCCTAATTGATTCCACGAGGTTTCTCACTCCTGTCCTATCTCCAGCGTGGCATTACCCCAGGAGAATGGAGACATTCCCATTCTTGCCTTCCTTCTAGTCATGCATAGAGAGGATGGGGAAGAGGAGGAGCATGAGAGAAGAGGTAATGATGGAAGATAATGAAGAATCTGTTGAAGTCATTCATGGAGAAACTTGTGTGCTGAAAAGACAAATAATGAGGAAAAAAATGGCAGTAGCCAGGCATTAGGTTTGCTCAGGTGATGAAGATTCAGGATTCTGTGGAGATATGATGGAAACTTCATTTTTATCGTATGTGAAGCAGCTTTCTGTATTGTATATTTTGCAGCAGCATGTATAATGTGTCCTCGGCAAGGAAAGCTGACATCAGGGACAATTGTTGCAGCACCATTAAGATCTGAATAAAGAAGATCACGGATTAAACTGGGGGCTTGCTAATGAAAATAAAGAACAAGGGACAGATGCATGCTCCCTGATAAGAATGGGTCACCCTCTAGGTTTGAGCAGAGAAAGTTAATGAGGAAGGACTTAATAAATCAATCAATTTCCAAGTGTAAGGGGAAGAGTTTCACAGCAATAAATTTGTGCATTTGAAGTTTATGTGAGGATGGATGTCAGGATAGGCTTGAGAGGAAGGACTACTTGGAATTTAGGATGAAGTGAAGGAAGTGTACAGGGAGAGATAAAAGGATCTACCAGGAGATAAGTCCAGCCTTTCTCTCTCTCTCTCTCTTTTTAAGCCTTTCTCTTGTATAAGGACCCCTGGGAGCACAGTGATTAGGCACTTGGCTACTAACTGAAAAGTCTGTGGTTGGAACCCACTGTACAAAAAACGTATGGTTGTCAAGGACAATGGTTTCTGAGTCCCTTTTTGGGGATCCAGCTCTTCCTCTTTCTATTCCTACTCATTTCTCAGTCTCCTTTCTCTGCAGTTATTTATTTCAGTCACAGACTTCAAACCTTACATCTCTTCATTGCTACCCTTTCTGCTGCCAACTATTCATCATTCATACCTGACTACAAGTCAATCTCACCTTTCTGGAGAATAAGGAATTCATCATAACTTCATGGGGTCACTAATGTCACTTCTGGCTCCTTTTGTAGGCTTGATCTCAGGCCACTGAAGTTGAACCTATGGCTATCATTAGGAGTAGGCATCCCCAGCCATTTCTGTAAAAAATGACTTTCTGCTAATAATGGGTTTGGCATGAAAGGGTTAAGAATTTAACTTGTTTCTATGGAGGCCTGGTGGTGCAATGGTTAAGCTCTCAGATGCTAATTGGAGGGTAGGTAGTCTGAGCTCATCCAGCTGCCCCAGGGGTAAAAGACCTGGAGATCTACTCCCATAAAGAGTGTTGTTATTAAGTGTCATCGAGTCGATTCCAACCCATAGCAACCCTCAATAGGGTTTCCAAGGAGCAGCTGGTGAGCTTGAACCACAGACTTGCAGTTAACAACTTGGAAGTCGGATGCATTAGCCCACAGCACCATACCAAAATTCCCCCCATAAAGATTACAGTCTAGGAATTCCTATAGAGCAGTCCTGTCATAAAGATTCGCTGTGAATTGGAATCCACATGACAGCACACAACAGCTCATGTATATAAATTCTTTCATCATTTCCTAGAAAATCAATTTTAAAGCCTTGAGTCAATCATGGCACCAAGAGAGGACAAGGGATAAACAAAACAGTAGTGACAGACTTAGGAAAAACAAGACAAGAGTAAATAGATTTAACATGTTTGGAGTTACGTGAGTAACCAATGTGTGTTTTCTTAGCTATGGTAAAATCATCAGTGTTGTTGCTGCTGCTGTTACGTGCCATTGAGTTGGTTCCTACTCATAGCAATCTTATAGAGAATTTCCAAGGCTGTAAATCTTTATGGGAGCAGAAACCCTCATCTTTCTCCTGTGGAGTGACTGGTGGGTTTGAACTTCCAACCTTGTGGCTAGCAGTCCAGTGCTTGTCTTACAGTGCCACACCATCACTTCTAAAATTCTGATATGGAAACTTCATTATAGTTTGTTGGTATTGTTGTTGTTGTGTATCAGCCATTAAGTCTATGAATAAATATGATTCTTACAGAAGAAAGTCTGCCTTACACATGTGCTCTTTACCCATCTTCCTCTGACTAGGTCTCTCTTATGAGAATGAATCATATCTGAAATTCTTCCGTCCCCCAGGCATTAGCAGGATATCATAATCCAAGCATATTGGAAGAAATCTGTTTGTGAAGTGCTATTCTGACAAATAACTTTAACTGCTGTATCTTGAGCCTCATGAACTTGAGGTGGGAAGAAATGAGGAGAGGCTCTGGACAACTGAGGCTTTTATTGCATTTAGCCAAGCTCTGCTGCTTTGAAAGCAAACAGTATCTCTCTTCTTGCAGAGGTAATGGAGCTGTAAGGTTTTCATTCAGGAATAAGAAAAGGCCAGGATTTTTCATACCCCACAATAATGGGTTACATCTCATAACCTACTCACAGGATAGAATACAGTTCCTCCCTTCCTGCCCTGGCTCCTTGTACTGTTTTTCCTTGATGGAAATGTGAATTCATGAAGTCAAACTGCTTAAATCCCAGAGAAAGGTAGACAAGAAAGGGACAAAGAAAGTGAAAGGAATGGATTAGTAATAAACCAGGTAAAAGTAATATGGATGACAGTGAGTTTCAAAAAAAATAATGAAAGAAGAAATACTAAAAAGAAAAGAGAAATGGGACCAGCAGACAAGAATCAGGTGAAAGTGGGGGGAGAACCCATTAAAGAAAAGAGAGAAAGGGGTCAAACTGGTCTGAAGTCATGTCTATGGAGAACTAATGGTCACACTATGAAATTTGAGTCATTTGCTTCTTAATAAAGGTAACTGTTGCACATGTTTTATAATTCTTAAATCAAAGCTGGTTATTTCTTTTAGGAAATGATTGAGTGGATAAAAGGTATTTCTCGTCATTGAACAATCATTTTAAAGCATTGTTGTTGTTATTAAGTGCCATTGAGTCCAGACCAACTCATAGGGACCCTATATAGGGGTTCCAAGGAGTGGCTGATAAGTTTGAACCTCTGACTGACCTTGTGGTCCAGTACTTATCCTATGGTGGGCACCACATCAAGACTTCTTTAAAGCACTGAAAGTAAATTTATTATCTTTTTGAAAGGTATGCATTTCTTGGTTCTTCTTGCTGTCTTCAAGGGACCACAGTAAAAATAAAAAAACAACAGAGCAGATAATACAAGAGGGAAAGATGAATTGAATTACCTATAAGTGGAACTCAGTGGCCATGGTGAGTGTGGGTTTGCAGTATTGTGCAGCATTGCTGCCCTCTAGTCTCCATCAGGATTTACAAATACTTCCCCTGTTGCTTATTAAAAATAGATCTAGTGCTGTCTTTAACCTGCATTGTGGCTGACCTGTTAAGCTACCATCTGCTGTTGAATGCTCTTTAGGGATGACACATGTGGAAACAAAGATAGGACAGGGAGGTGAGTATAGGATAAAAAGGTGGGAGAACATATCTAAGTAAATATGTTTCTACACTTCCTTGTAATCTCGACAGCATTGCTATCTGTCGAGATTCTTCTCCCACATTGTTTTTCTGTATTTTATTTTGCACACTCCTCTTTTATTCCCATTTCTCCTATATTCCTTGTGCCTTTTTTTTTCTTTTTACCATTGTTCCACATTTGTGAAATGCCAATGTTTATTTAATCTCTGTGCAACATACTGTGAAGGATATAAAGAAATGGCTAGTGAGTTTCTGACTTCTAGGAGCTTATAGTCAAGCTGATGAAACAAAACTAATAAATATGAACCATTTATCAAACAGTAGTCTGGTGCTAATATATGTGAGGAAAATATGAAGCGAAAAGTATAATTTTATTGTTTTTCTTGCTTCTGGCTATGGGTGCAACTGGCCATATTTCCAAACTGTTAAGTGACCAGGACAGTGTTTAAATATATTTCACTCAGCATTTGAAGAACCCCTCAGAGTTTAATGTGTCAGCAAAAAGAAAAATGGTGGCACATATCTCCCAAAATGTAATATCAGGGCCAGGCATAGCTTTGGGATTCTCTTTAAGCCAGAATGTCCATGGATTTGAGGGATAGTCACTAAAAAATGAATCTCTCCACTTTGCATTCCTACTCTTTTCTATGGAGTCCTCATGTGGTACCGGATTGCAGGTTAAGTACATGACGGCTAACCACAAGGTCGGTGGTTCAAACCCACCAGCTGCTACTTGCAAACCCTGTACAGGGTCACTATAAGTTGGAGCTTACTTGACAGAACATAACAACAACAACAACTGTTTTCTGTACATTAAGGAAAAGGTAATAGAGGAGAGAAAGAGAAGAGAAAAGATGTATTATGATGAGTAGCTAAAAAGAAGCACACACAGATGGTGCCCTCTGTTTTTTTCACAAAACTACTTATTTATCAAGAATATTTGTTATGCTACACCCAGCCCCTTGTGATGCTCCAGAGCTACTGACCAGAGCAAAGACAGAATCCTTGTTTTCCTGGAAGCTGAAAGCATTTGAGTGTCTCTCTATTTTTTTTTCAGCTGAGGAAAGAATGATGTTCTACAATCTCACCCACTGCTGTTGATTCTATTCCAAATTATACTGTCTTATAGAACAGATCTCTGGTGGTGCTGTGGGTTACGCATTAAGTTGCTAACCCCAGGCTTGGCAGCTCAAACCCACCAGCTGCTCTATGGGAGAAAAATGAGACCATCTACTCCTGTAAAGATTTACAGTCTCCAAAACTGTATATAGAGTTGCTATGTGTTGAATTGACTATACAGCAGTGTGTTTGGCTTTTGGGGCAGCAGTTGGGGGTGGTAATAGGACAGAGCATTTGAGACTAAGTCTACAGGAGAGGACAGTTCCATCTTTCTGCTGGTGGATTTTGAACTGCCAACAAAAGGGTTAGCAGGTTAATGCATAACCCATTATGCTTTCAGGGTTCCTTAGCTTTACAATTAAGCCTTTTTTTTTTTTTTTTTTCCTAAAACCAGAACATCAAACAGTCACCACATTCAATAGCCATAACCTTGAAGTTTGTCCAAGAGGATTCAGAGATACATTTTAGATCTCCGATTTCTGCTTATTCCTGTCCTACTTTTGTCCTGTCCCTCTCCAAACACACCTTGGGTTAGGAATACAAGAATGTAGCCTGAAGACAGAACAAGGATACTGGCTAGAGCAGATTCCCATGGTGAGCACAGACTTGCAAAGGAAGAGGGATAGGTAATGGATTCCAGCCTTATCATGAACCTCTGTAGTTGTTATTGTTGTTAAGTGCTGCCAAGTTATAGAGACCCTGTATGGAGACCCACACGGTAGGTTTAATCCACAAGTTGGACAGTTCAAACCCACCAGCTGCTTCTTGGAAACTGTACTGGCTTGTTATGAGTTAGAACCAACTTGATGTCATTTACCAAAAACAAACAGGATTTCTTTTAGGAGCCTCTAAAACAACCTTTGACTTTCAATTACATATATATCATTTAATTAATGATGCGCATCCTGTAGAATCAAATCCCTAAACATAAAGCACTTGGTATTCCTAAAAGGTAGATGGATTATAAATATTCTACCACCCCAATTCTGCAAACATGCATAGTATTATTTTTAATGGAATTGTATTATCATTCAACTTGATTGTGCATATATAGATGCCCTAACTATGTGATGCTGTATATTACATATAAACAGAATATATCCAGCATAGAATTGTAAAAAGATGAGGTCTCATACATTCTCTTAAATAAGAACTGATATTTTTCTTTCTAATATGTTTGACACAAAGAATATCCAAAGAAAATTTGTTGTCCTTAACACCTCCTGGGTTTTCCCAAATCCAATGAAAAGCTGTGATAAGACAATAGATGCTTGCTATCAATAGCTGTGGTTATTTGTGCATTTTGGTGTTCATCCATCAATCCAGCATAACAATCCTGGCCTAGAGAACTAAGCTCATTTCACCTGCTACTCTAAGAATGGACTTCATGATGTTCTGTAGAGAACCCACAGGTCAAGCAGATATGAGAAACAGGAATGATCGTAATTGGACCACAAAGAATGTGAACTGCAAAGATTGGAGGTTCAAACTCACTAGTCACTCCTAGGAAATCCTATAAAGGGTTGCTATGGGTTGGAACTGACTCTGTGGCACTTAACAACAACAGCAACACATATATGCATTGTTGTTGTTAAGTGTTGTCTAGTCAGTTCTGACACATAGTTTCTAAGGAGCACCTGGTAAGTTTGAACCGCCGACCTTATGGTTCAAACCGATGTGTGGTCAGTACTTATACAGCATCACACCAGGAATATAAATATATGTCTCTATATAAAGTAACTTCTGAGGTTTGAAGACTCAATAAAAGCAAAAATATGTCAGTAAAACTTATTCTTTCTCATTGTCCAAAATATCCACGTTTATCAAAGCCCGTGAGATGTCACCTCTGGATAAAGATTTTAGCCTCCAAGCTAATCTCCCTTCCTTCTATTAAGCTGACAGATTGATTTTAAGATATTAGTCTGTGCCATTTGAAATTGCCATTTCTTTCCATCAAAATGGCTGCCTATCAGCAATTTCTTGTGGTTCGATTGGATACTTATTTCAGCATATTTTGCCCGTGTGTGAACACTTTAATTTCTCTATTTAATGCATGGAAAACAAAATTCATTATCTGGAAACCATGAGTCTTTCTTACCTAAGAAGATGCTATGCCTCCCTGAGCCTTAGTAGGTAAAAATCTTCTAACATCTTAATTTTCTTACTTCATCTTTTCTCTTAAAAGTCTCTATTTCTTCTATCTAATGTATAAATTTTGATGGTTCCTTCAAGTACTAGCACACATTTCATATTAAGCAAGAAGATTCCCTGGGGGTGGAAAAAATGTTTTACTGATAAATTCCTTCCTAGATTATCTCCACAACTGTATGATTATTCTGATCACAATGAAATCCTATATGCAAATATATGTTCATCCAGTGAGTACATTGACAAGGAACTCCCAGAAATTCAAGTCAGATTCAGAAAAGGATTAGGAACAAGGAATATGTTAGTTGATGTAAGAAGGATCTTGACTGAAATCAGAGTATACTAGAAGTATAGTTACCTGTGTTGTATTGACTAACCAAAGACACTCAACTGTGTGAATCATAACAAATTATGGATAGCATTTCAAAGAATAGGATTCTATCACACCTAATTTTGCTTATGAGCAATGTACATAGACCAAGAGTCAGTCATTGGAACAGAACAACAGGACACTGGTTTAATACCAGGAAAAGTGTGAATCAGGATTGTATCCTTCACCACACTTTTTCAATCTGAACAAATAATCAGAAAATTGAATGACATGAAGAGTGAAACATCAGGATATGGAGAGGACTCATTAACAACCAATATGCAATAAACAGATGACACAAAATTGTTTACTGAAATGGATGAGAATTGAAGTACTTGCTGATGAAGATTCAAAGAATACATGAATTGCATCTCAGTGTTGTTGTTGTTGTTGTTAAGTGCCATCGAGTCGGTTCCGACCCATAGCGACCCTGTACAGGGTTTCCGAGGGTGTAAATCTTTACGGGAGTAGAAA
>NW_006408579.1:6779639-6837361 GCF_000296735.1 Chrysochloris asiatica
ATAATGAGAACTGTAGAAGAATTGATGCTTTTGAGTTATGGTCTTGGAGGAGAATATTGAAAGTGCCATGGGCTGCCAAAAGAACTAATAGATCCATTTTGGTAGAAGTACAGCCAGAGTGCTCCTTGGAGGCCAAGATGGGCAAACTTTGTCTCTCAAACTTCGGACATATTGTCAGGAGAGACCAGTCGCTGGAGAAGAATATCATGTTTGGTAAGGTGGAATGTCAGAGAAAAAGAGGAAGACCCCCAACAAGATGGATTAGCCAAGTGACAGCATCGACTGATTCAAGTGTGGCAACAGTCATGAGGTTGACCCAGGACTGGGCAGTGTTTCATTCTGCTGTGTATAAGGTTGCTATGAGTCGGTACCATCTAGATGGCACCTAACAACAACAACAACAATGCTGAGCAAATAATCCAAAACAAACAAACAAACAAACAATGCTGAGCTGGGTTATATGAAGAAAAACATGGCATCAGGATTGGAGGAAAACTCATTAACAGCCTGCAATATGCAAATGAGACAACTTTGCTTGCTGAAAGTATAGAGGACTTAAAACTTTTACTGAAGAAGATCAAAGAATACAGCTTCAGTATGGATTACATCTCAATGTCAAGAAAACTGAAATCCTCACAATTGGACTAATAAACAACTTTCTAATCAATGGAGAAAAAATTGAAGATGTCAAGTACTTCATTCTTCTTGGATCAACTATCAACTCTCATGGGAGCAGCAGTCAAGAAATCAAACAAATTATTGCATTAGGCAACTCTTCTGCACAAGACCTTTTTATTTAAAATGTTGAAGAGCAAAGATGTCAGCTTGAAGACTAAGGTGCGCCTGATTAAAGTCATGGTATTTTCAATAACCTCATATGCATATGAAAGCTGGACAGTGAATAAAGAAGATCATAGAAAATTTGATGCTTTTGAGTTATGGTGTTGGAGGAGAATACTGAAAATGCCATGGGCTGCCAGAAGAACCAATAAATCTGTGTTGGAATAAGTCAGCCAGAGTGCTCCTTGGAGGCCAGGATGGTCAAACTTCGTCTCTCATACTTCAGACATATTTTCAGGAGGGACCGGTTGCTGGAGTAGGATATCATGTATGGTAAGGGTCAGTGAATAAGGGTAAGACCCCAGCGAGATGGATTGGTAAACTGTCTGCATTAATGGGCTCAAGTGTGTCAATAATTGTGAGGTTGGCCCAGGACCAGGTAGAGTTTCGTTCTGTTGTGCATAGGTTTGCTATGAGTTTGTGCCAACTCAATGGCACCTAACAACAACAGACAATAGATTTAAACATAACAATTTCGAGGATGGCTCAGGACTTGGCAGAGTTTTGTCTGTTTTTTGTTTTTTGCTATTATTGAGAATTGAGTGAAGGTTTACTAGGCAGACCATCAGATTTACATTCAACAAATCATGGCAATGATTACAATCAATAGTTGGTCTGCATGTCTTGTCTTTTTTTTTTTTTAAAGTTTTTATTGTGAATTGGGTGAAAATTTGCAGGGCAGATCATCAGTTTTAGACTCAGCAAATCATATACTCTGTTTCATTACAATGATTATAATCCCCTCCACGTACCAGTATTTTTCTATATTAATTTTAGCCTTTTTTTTTTTAACAACACTCAGGCATCTATAATAATTTAAACCACCAAAGGGCACATTTTGCAAGTTGGCTTCCTGGCTGCCAGCTCTCAATTCTTCTCTTTCCATGAATCCAGAGTTCTCAGCTGCTCCCTCTCTCCATGCCCCCCATCTCTGCCTCCATATCTGCCTCCATCTCTGGTGTCTCTGCTTCTCTGAATATGATCTCACATTCAACTTGTGCTCTTCTCATTGATGATCATAGGGTCCTTTGTTTCTGTACTGTAAGATTAACTACTCCCCCAGTTTTGTTACAAAACTTCTACCTTTACAATTATGACAGTTGCAATTAGTCATGATAACAATTACTCACTATTGAATCATAAGAATCTTATCCCCATGTCTTTTTACCAGACCCATCTAGACAAGATGAAAACTATTCACCCACACACAGAGTGGACGGAGAAGGGCAGCTTGGACATTGGATACTCAAATGGGGAGTGGGTGACTACAAAGGCAAGAAGTGACTGGCTTACAAGCTTTCAAGAGGGAACCTGGTGCTAGGGAGCATGGCAGAAGGCAGAATCTCAAGAAGGTACTATTCAATCTGTCTGGGCGGAGCTGATGAAAGGAGATACAGATGGGTAACTCGTGATACTGTAGTGAATAATGCTTATCAGGACGGATTATGAGGGTTGGAAATGCAAAGGTAGAAGTTTTGTAACAAGGAAGGGAGTGATTGATTCTCCAGGATAGGAGCGGAGGCCTCTGGGACCATCAACGGAGAAGAGCCGAGAGTGGGACCCTACCCAGAGAAACAGAGATGCCTGAGATGGAGACAGAGATGATGACGTGGAGTGATGAAACAACTGAGGACTTTGGACCCAGAGAGGGAAAGGGACTGTGGGCTGAAAACTGGGGGGAGGAGGGGGAAGTGTAGGGAGTGGATTTCTGGGATATACCCTTTGGGTGATTGATGCTGCATGGAGGGGATTGGAACCATGGCAGTGAGATGATATACGATGGAATGAATGTAAAACTAAAGTTCTCCCATGTAAACTATCATATAATTCACAATAAAACATTAAAAAAAAACACAACTATTCAGTGGGGACTCTGTCTTCCCCCACACACTCTTAAACTAAACTCCCTTTTGAAAGCTTGTAAGCCAGCCTCTTCCAGCCTTTATCACCCCCTTATTTTAGGTAGCCCATGCGAACCTTAAGGTCAGCGGTTCGAAACTACCAGCTGCACCGCGGGAGAAAGATGAGGCTTTCTACTCCCGTAAAGATTTACACCCTCGGAAACCCTATACAGGGTCGCTATGGGTCGGAACCGACTCTATGGCACATAACAACAACAACAACAATATCTAAGTTGCCCATCCCTATCTACCCTCTATACAGAAGGGATAGCATTGATACTATCTGAAAGTTTGGTTGTTCTTGCATCTCCCCTCACTTCATATCCACTGGATATGGATTTATTCTCAGCTTTAGCCCTCTGTGGCTATGTCTTTGCCCATGGGCTCAGGTGTCCCCAGATCTCACTATACTTTGGAACAACCAGCCCTTCCTCTTCTCTCTCTCATCTCCAGGTCAACAGGAGTCTGTGGAATGTGGTTGAACGCAGCCCATTGAATGTCTTTTCAATTAAGAATGCCCCACCTTTGAAGGTTCTGATTGGGACTCAGGATTTCACCTAAGGCCCTATACTCCACAAGGCTTAAAAAGAAGTCTTTTTCTCTGGGCACATTCCCATACCCTTTTAGATAACATGATCAGTTGTAGGCTGAAGACAGGCTTACAAACTTTCTGTGAGCATGTTTCCCAATATTCCTTTCTATCCCTCTTATATGTCTTTATTACAATAGTACGCAGGGAAAACCGACATCTAAAAGGCATTCAAGCACCTTAATATTATTTCCCCTCCTTTACCCATTCAGGCTATGTCTGAATTCCTATATCATAGACCAAAAGTCAGTTGTTCAAATAGAACAAGGGGAGACTGAATGATTTAAAATCAAGAAAAGTATGTGCCAGGGTTATATCCATTCACCATAGTCATTCAATCTGTATGTTGAGCAAATAAGCTGACAAAATGGATTATATGGAGATGAACATGGCCACAGGATTGGAGGAAAACTCATTAACAACCTGCAATATGCAGATGATACAACCTTGCTTACTGAAAGCAAATACAACTTAAAACACTTACTGATGAAAATCAAAGACTCAAGCCTTTAGTATGGATTGCACCTCAATGTAAAGAAAACCAAAATATCCTCACAACCAGTAAATAATATAATGATAAATGTACATTGAAAAAGTGAAGCTGTCCAAGACATCATTTTGCTTGGATCCACAATCAACAGTCATGGAAGCAGTAGTCAAGAAATCTAATGATGTATTTATTGCATTAGGAAAATCTGCTGCACAAGTCCTCTTTAGTGTGTTCAAGAGTAAAGATACCAATATGGAGACTAAAGTGTGCTTGACCCAGGCCATGGTATTTTCAATTGCTTCCTATGCATAATGAATTTGGAAGACCAGAGAAGAATTGATACATTTGAGTTATGGTGTTGGAGAAGAATATTGAAAATACCATGGACTGCCAGAAGAACAAACAAATCTGTGTTGGAAGAAATACAGCCAGAATGTTCCTTAGTAGCCAGGATGGCAAGACGTTGTCTCTCATACTTTGCACATAGTATCAGGAGGGACCAGTCACTGAAGAAAGGCATCATGCTTGGTAAAGGGGAGGGTCAGTAAAAAAGAGGAAGACACCCAACGAGATGGCTTGACACAGTGGCAGCAGGATTGGGCTCAGGTGTAACAACAATTGTGAGGGTGGCACAGGACTGGTTAGTGTTTCATTCTGTTGTGCATAGAGTTGCTGAGTCGAAACTGACTGGACAGCACCTAAAAACAACAACAGCCATGCTGAATACCTGAAACAGTTTCTGGGCCACCAAAGCAGACTTTTTCATTAAATTAACACTTCTTCAACAGGTTATTGCTATGTAAAAAAAACAAAAAACAAAAAAACAACACCTAGACCAAGCCCATTGCATTAAGGTAATTCTAACTCACAGTTACCCTATAAGACTGAGCAGAATGGACCCAGAGGGTTTCCAAAGATGAACTCTTTACTGAATGAAACTGCCACATTTTAATCCCATGGAGAGACTGGTGGGTTAAACCACTAACCTTTCAGTTAGCAGCCAAGCCCTTAACCACCACATCTTATTTCTATGTTGTAGCCAGTAAATACTAATCTAAGCATTGTGAGCAGTCTTTAAATAACCATGTCTCTTCCAACTCTCTGGGACTGCAAATTGTGAATACACATTGCTCCAGTAAGTACTGGTTATGGATCATAAAGGAGACAAATAACACAATAGCAATCAGCTACACTTTCCTTCCCAAACCTGCCACCATTACTGACTGTTCCAAATCGTTACTTACTCAATGAATGTGTTATCAAAGTGGCTGGCTAAAGACACACACCAGGCACACAGTAAATCACTACTATTGGAGATGATGAAGCATCATTATTCCAATAATAACAAAAAGTCACTGAGTGCTTCTTATATGGCAGATGCTATTTTAAGTCCTTCAGAGACCTTATCTTATTTAATTTTCAAAACCTCTATGAGGTCAGCAGTTTTACAGGTGAGGAAACTGTAGAAAGAGTAGTTAAGCAAATTGCCTATATAAATCACTAGGTAATGTTGTTGTTGTTATGTGCTGTGGAGTTGGTTCTGACTCATAGTGACCCTGTACAGGGTTTCCAAGGCTGTAAATCTTTACAGGAGCAGAAAGCCTCATCTTTCTCCCACAGAACAGCTGGTGGTTTCGAACTGCTGACCCTGTGGTTAGCAGCCCAATTCGTAACCACTTTGCTAGTTAATAATAAAGGATAAATATGAATTCAAGGAGTCGTATTTTAGGACCTACTTTCCAAATCACATGCTGTAGCCCTCTTCCATAGCATGTTGTAGAGTTTGAAGGATCTTTATATTCCATTGAGTCATTCTTTAAACTAAGTTACTTTTCTAAGATCATACAGCTATTCATTGACTGAAGTAGAATTGAAACAAGGTTCAATTGTGTTGATACTTGACTCTTAACCCAGTGTTGTTCCAACTTGTGTTTCAAGAACAAGATGAGAAGAGTGACATTCAGGAGAAGGACTAAGAGTTCTATTTTGGCTTCCATACATTGGAAGTTCAGTATTCTTAAAACTATTATTGAACCATTCCTTTATTTATATCAGGGGTGGGGTACGTCTGGTCCGCGGGCTCTATTTTGTGGTTGTTTTTGTTACATGTCATCAAGTCAGTTCCGACTCATAGCGACCCTAAATAGCATTTCCAAGAAGCAGCCAACCTTGTGGTTCAAACCGACCTAGTAGCCCTTGCATTATCCCACAGCGCTGCCCCAAGACTCTGTATAAGGCCTGCAAAATAATTTGTTCTGGCCCTGCCAAGCCAACTCCAGTTTTAGTCATTACATTGTTGTTGTTGTTGTTATTGTTATGTGCTGTCGAGTCGGTTCTGAACCATAGCAACCCTGTATAGGATTTATGAGGAGCAGCTGGTGAGCTTGAACCGCCGACCTTGCAGTTCAAATGGCTTTGCAGTCTCGCACTTTAACCCACAGTGCCATACTAGGACTCCAAGGGTGAGTTAATTAAACTTTTAACCAAATATAGCTGGCTAATTTTTAAGTTGATAATTTTGTGTGGCCCATGAATGAGATTATAAATTTTGGCAGAAAAATATTTCCTTCCCTGCATAAGAAAAGCCTTACCCAAACACTAAAAAGAAAGAGAAAAATGGGAAATACAATATTCAATTCTATTCGTTTCTTTTCAGTTTATAATATTTTGGCGCCATTTCAGGTTACAAATGTGTACTATTTATATGTAATGTTTCCATTCATTGTGGATTTCCACTGGCCTTTCATTGGTTAGGGACACCTGTCTACAATTGGGATTTCTCCAAGTGTAACTGGAATTCTGCCTACGAAGACACCAATGTAGCTCATACTTCCAGAGAATTGAAAGAAACACAAGTGCTTTTATGGCAATCACTAGTGAACAGACATACAAGTTGGTAGCGCTGTTAGAGTCTGTGAGATTTCATCAATTTAAAATGGATACATTCAAAATCTTTCAAGCAAAGAATGTAAAACTGTAGTAAGACTGACTTTGCTTGTTGTTTTGGATCCTAATTTCTTATGTTGTTGCTGTATACGGGTCTGACTCATAGCAACCCTGTATAGGGTTTCCAAGGAGTAACTGGTGGGTTTGAAGTGTCAACCTATGGTTAGCAGTCCAGTGCTTATCCTACAGTGCCACACCATAACTTCTTATAGGTTACTCTATTTTTTATTTTGTTGTTGGATCTCAGAAATTGAACTGACCCCAATGGCCTTCCCTTTGTGTGACTCTTGAGGCCAAGGCTCCCGTATCATTTCCCTTCATCTCTGATCCATCATGTGCTGTCAACACTCTGGTTACCATCCTTCCCTGGCATCATGGTATCAGAATCTGCTTCATTGGTCTGTTATGCTCTGAGTTGTTCTCTGCCCCATCTCCCTGTTTCAATGATTTCATCTTGTTTCCAGTTCCCTCCCTGTGTTCAAAAAAGAAACCATGGAAATACAAGCAGAGAGTGGACAAATGTTTCAGAGAGTTAACATTGACTTCTGAGTTTCAGGTTCGAATACTGATTTTTACAAATGATCTGATATAAAGTCAGTTGATGTGCTTCATTTTCTCAATCTTTCATTTTGGTGATGGTGGGGGAGTTGTTCCTTGCTGACTTTTCTTTTAAAAGATCATTGTGATGTGTTGCACCCAAGAGAACAAGTCTCAGGTTAGTAAAGAGCTCCGTCAGTTACACTTGCCTCCTGAATTAAGATGGTACTCAGTGAACTGAAGTAATGGCTTGAGGTAATGAGGCCTTGCTTGGCTGTGATGACCAATGCTCTAATGGAATTCCCTACATTGAGCACACATCCTGAATTTTGTTTTATTTTATTTTAATTGAAAGCTTAGGAAATGCTTCATGCTTCATAAATGATCTGTTCCATTCAGATCAATCTACTATACTGGAAAACTTAATAAACAAATAGATAATGACCCTGCTGAGTTGTTCAACATTGCTTATTCACATTTTACCAGCTTCACACCCCACTTGCCAGCCCTCTTACTTCTTGCCTTTTGTTTCATTTTTATTCTCAAACATTGATTTTCAGAATGATGCAGGAAAAGGTGGTAAAGACTAGAGCAACCCCTCTCCAAACTATTTTTTTTAATATAACTAGTTAGTGAATAATATGTAATGCTCCATGGCTAACCCATTTTTAAAAAATTTATGACCAAAACAGTGTGGTTTCCTCCATTTGAGGTTTGGTTTTATTTTTATTTTTATTTTGTGTTTTTGTTTTGTAAAGAAAGTAGGAAGAGTATTCTTGGAAATGTCTGCTTCCAGCCATGTGTGTGAATTGTCATTTTGGTTTGTTATATTCAAGTCTTAATGCATCGATGTAGGTGGCATGTAAGCTATGATTTACTGAAGGCAAACCACTAGATATATCATGATTCAGCCCTGCTATCTTTATGCTTGCCCTATTGCCTCTACATATTCTATTTTGGAAAGTAAATATAGAAATAGTGGAATAATAAAATAATACAATGTGAGTCAGAAAGAAAATTTTCTAGGCAAGGAAAATAAGAAAAAAATGGGACAAATGAAACGAGAAAATGCTGGTCATTTCTTGTTAGTTGGGTACTGAGATCATCTGTGTAGCTGAAGTCTGTCTAGTGGCTGCCTTTCTAAACTATAATGTCTTTGAAGACTGAAATTGTAGGTCATTTAGTATAATCCAGAGTACATAGCATGCTGTCTAGTTGATAAGTTGGGAAACTCAGGACAATGAATTCTAAATATAAAGAAAATGTTGCTTGAAGTTAAGAAATATTAGAAGAGATTAGGGCACAAACTCCACTGACAAAACAGAGGAATTTGGTCTTCAGACACAGTAATTCCCCATTTCACTGGGGAGAATAAGCTAGTATGAAACAATACAGTTTTGTTACAATGTGTATCATTACTAATTCCAAAAATGCTACTTGATTTACTAACTAGTCTTCTCTTTAGGCCAGCATGTCAAGTACTAAAGAATGAGACACTTCTTTCTTTCTGTTTTCAAGGTTAGTGTGGCTGTTATAAAGGATTAGGGTCAATGAAGCATTTTTTGGGTCATAAAAATAGAATCATAGTAGACAATTACATAGTTCATGGTTCACATTTGTTTCCTGTTTTTGAATGAAAAATCATCAGATTAAATTACCAAAGACAAATACCTGTCGGATTGCTAGCCACAAGGTCATTGTTTCAAACCCACCAGGTGCTCCTCAGAAACTGTATACGGAGTCACTATGAGTCAGGACTGACTTGATGGCACCTTACAACAACAACAACATTATACCATGTTGTCTTTCTTTGTTCTTTTTTTTAATCTTAAAAAAGTGGAGAATAGATAAGAAGAATGAGATTGACTTTTTTTTTTGTTTTTCTTTCTGTGTGCTTAACAGGTGCCTTTGGTTTTTCTAACATAACGATCATTAGTTTCTTTTGAGTTGTATTTAGAAACAGAGCACTAGAAAGTTTTATTTTTGCCTAGTGTCCAAAAGAATTTTAACATCTATGGAAAGAGGAAGACAATTCTTGTTAGAGTAATAGGGCTAATGTATCCCCTATGTGAACTATATAGCTTAAAATAATGACCAAGGAGAATACATTGGAGAGGTAGAGCATAGAATGGGAAACATGTAAAGGTGATTGACCTTAAATGAATGCTGGAGATGAGCAGACATATACATTGTTGTTTAAGTAGACCATGAGGAGGGGTGAAAGGTTAAAGAATGCCAAGTTCCTGAGCTAGTATGTTTGTTAGACACATGGCTATGGTGTAGCACTACATTAATAAGCCATGCCACAGTCAGTAAATGGAGAGGAAATGAATGAAAGTTTGCCTTTCCTTATACTTCTGTACTAATTAAGTACAAAAATTATCTCAACCATGTATAAGTAGTCATGGAATTGATCTCACCAGGGAAAGATGCTCTGCAGTTTCTCACAAAAGCAAAGGAAGGAAGATAGGCTGTGCAAAACTTAGAGTAAATCTCCTCATTAATGAAAATCTGTTTTTAAGGCGATTTGCTTTGGTTCACAGCTGATCTTCAAGATCAGGATTAATATTAATTGTAAATGTATGGAAAGTAGAAATACTTACGAGACAAGAGGTTCAATGTGCATAGTTGTGCATGTCCTCTAGGGATACATAATTTGCAAGAATATGGCTTTCATGGCAGGTTATGTAACTGGTATGATGGTGGGCTGTGTATGCATTCTTGATGTCTGAAACAGTTGCATGTTTGTAAAGGCTTGCATATTTAAATTGAGATGAAGTCCTCTGAGAATTGTGAAGACCTGCATGGGGAGTTCAGTTTAGCATAAACAATTCATATCTTCATGTAATCTGTAATCATAATAACAGCCATATTTAATAGTCAACACTTATTAGGCACTTAATGTACAAGTGTCATCATCGATGGACTCAAGAGTGGCAACAGTAGTGAGGTTGGCCCAGGATCGGGCAGTGTTTTGTTCTTAGGCACTTAATGTACAAGTGTCATCATCGATGGACTCAAGAGTGGCAACAGTAGTGAGGTTGGCCCAGGATCGGGCAGTGTTTTGTTCTGCTGTGCATAAGGTCGCTATGAGTCTGTACCAAATCAATGGAACTTAACAACAACAATATGTACAAATCACAGGTTTATTTATTTGATCCTCACAATAACTCTCTGATTTAGGTTTTAGTTTATCCATATTTTATAGATGAACAACATAAGCCACTGAAAGGTTAAGAAAATTTCTCAAGATCATATAGCTATCAGGAATTGGTAAAGGAGTATCTTGAGCCTAGACTGACTGGGTCCAGAGCCTACATAATTAATCACAAGGCAAGCTTGCCTCTATACACCCACCAGATGAGTCGTGAATGATGTGTGTAAATTACATCCATGCCAAAGAATAATACTTTCAAAGCATGCTTTGAAAGCTAAATAACAAAAACCATATTTAATCACTGCTACAACACATATTTTATTTATAAATTAACGTTTCTAATATTAAGTTGCATTTCAGAGTTGATGACAATAAAGCATTATGCCACAGTTTAATTGATCAGACATTTCCCTTTCTCAGTAATTCACATAATAATAGTATATCTTATATACATATAATATGGCAGCTTATTGTCAATAAAATACAGAAGGTAATTTCTAAAACTTGAGTACAATCAATTAAGGAGTAGTAGGTATAGCAATGCAGATTGAAGAATACTGTTTTCTGGTGAGAGTTCAATATAATTGCTTTGACTCAAAGAATACAACATATACATTTCTTCTTGGACAGGGTCCATTGAAAGAGTTGCAAACATGTAGTGGAGGCATTAAGAATATCAGACTGAAAATCAGGAATGAGAGCTCTGATCAACCTAGAATAAATGAAGAATAGAGAAGTACATGTTAGCAAATGAGCACAAAAGGGATCATTATTTCATAAAGTTTAGGAGTTGGATCTAGTGGGATAAAGCTCTTAGGCTACAAAGCCAAGAACCCTAGACTTTGGGGACATCTTTATGAATTGGAACAGTATAGTTTTTAAATACAATGTTCTGTATCTCACTTTGATGGATAGTGTCTAGTGTATTAAAATCTGTGAGCAATCATCTAAATTAAACTATTAGTCTTTTCTTGTTTTCTTGTTTGTAGCTAAGGAAAGTGAGAAAACCAAAGACTCAAATGGATTACAAAAACACAATCTACATGACTGAGACCAAAAGAACTAAGTGGTGCCCAGTTATCACTGCCAACTGCTTTGACTGGAATTTCAACAGAAGGTCCCAGACAACAGACAAGAGAAAAATGTAAAACAAAACATCAAATTAACAATAATAATGATAAACACAGACTTACTGGTCTAACAGACACTGGAGAAATGCCTGAGACAATGGCCCTAACCACCATCCTGACCTGGAATTGAAATCATTCCCAGAGATCACCTTTCAGTAAACTTTGTTGTTAAGTGCTGTTGAGTCGCTTCTGACCCATAGCGACGCTGTATAGGGTTTCCAAGGAGCAGCTGGTGAGCTTCAACCACTGACCTTTCAGTTCAAATGACTTTACAGTCTGACGCATTACCCCATAGTGCCACACCAGTAAACAATAGGTTCATAAAACAGACAGTTACAGCTTATAGGAATATGATCCTTAAGAAAGACAATTATAACGTATCAAAAGGACAATGTTTTCCCAAAAGTAAAGATGAGAAGACAGGTTGTTGTTGTTTTTATGTACCATCAAGTCAGTACCGACTCATGGTGACATTATGCACAACAGAACTAAACACTGCCTGGTCCTGGGCCAACCTCACTGTTGTTGCCATGCTTGAGGCCATTGATGCTGCCATATTACCAAACCATATAGCTGGGGGTCTTCCTCTTTTTCTCTGACCCTCCACCTTACCAAACATCATATCCTTCTCCAGGAACTGGTCCCTCCTGACAATATGTCCAAAGTAGGAGAGACGAAGTTTGCCCATTCTGGCCTCCAAGGAGCACTCTGGATTCACTTCTTCCAACACAGATCTGTTGGTTCTTTTGGCAGCCCATGGTACTTTCAATATTCTCCTCCAACACCATAACTCAAAAACATTAATTCTTCTATGGTCTTCCTTATTCACTGTCCAGCTTTTGCATGCATATGAGTTTATTGAAAATACCGTGGCTTGCATCAGGCACATCTTAGGTCTTGTGCAGCAGATTTGCCTAGTGCAATATGTGGTTTGATTTCTTGACTGCTGCTTCCATGAGTGTTGATAGTTGATCCAAGAAGAATGAATTCCTTGACAACTTCAATTTTTTCTCCATTGGTAAGAATGTTGTTCATTGGTCCAGTGGTGAGGATTTTTGTTTTCTTTACATTGAGAAGACAAGTAGGTATAGAAAATTCAAACAAAAGAAAAACAAGGAGCCCAGGATAGAAATGGGAAGAGTGCTGACACATTGTGGAGAATACAACCAATGTCACAGAATGCTTTATGTGCAAACTATCAATTGGGAAAATAATTTGCTCTGTCAACTTCCACCCTAATCACACACACACTGATTCATAATTGTAGTCAAGTTCCTCCTGGTCAGAATCTCAGCTCTTCCCTTATTAAGCATAAGTGAACAGATGCCCAATCAGTGACTCTGTCCTCGAGGAAACACGCATCCTGTATTCTTGAGTCAAGTCAGGTGCATTAAACATCTCCCCCAAAATAGACATGGATGCATCTACCAATACTCTTTTCATTCTTAGTCACATGTTTTCTAATCATTTGGAGCCTCCATTTCTTAATATGTGAAGTAAGGAAAGTAAGTCTACTTATGAAGTTTTGTTTTTTTTTTCTCTCTAAGAACTAAAGGAGATGTGTATGCAAGGCTCTTGGCACATATGTTGTTGTCAAGTGCTGCTGAGTCAGTTCTGATTCATAGGGACCCTGGATGGCATTTCCAAGGAGCGACTGATGGGTTTGAACCTACTGACCTTGTGGTTCAAATTGACTTAACAGTCCAGTGCTTATCCTACAGTGCCACATAATACAAGGGTGGTTATTATCCTTTGGAATCAAAAGCCTCCTATTTTGTAACTTATGCTTTATTATAAAATTATTGAATAATTTTTTTAATAAAGCACAAGGTACAAAATAGTTACCTGATGTCTCCCTATACCGTGTTATAGCATTTTTGCAGCATTAATCAAATACCTTGCTTAAAGCGAAGAGGACTTGAAACATTTACTTATGAAGATCAAAGAGCACAGCCTTCGATATGGATTACATCTCAATGTCAAGAAAACAAAAATCCTCACCACTGGACCAATAAACAACATTCTTATCAATGGAGAAAAGATTGATGTTGTCAAGGACTTCATTCTTCTTGGATCAACTATCAACACTCGCGGAAGCAGCAGTCAAGAGATCAGACGACGTATTGCACTGGGCAAATCTGCTGCACAGGAACTTTTTAAAGTATTGAAGAGCAGAGATGTCAGCTTGAGGACTAAGGTGCGCCTGACCCAGGCCATGGTGTTTTCAATAGCCTCATATGGATGTGAAAGCTGGACAGTGAATAAGGAAGATCGTAGAAGAATTGATGCCTTTAAGTTGTGGTGTTGGAGGAGAATACTGAAAGTGCCATGGACTGCCAAAAATACCAATAGATCTGTTTTGGAAGAAGTGCAGCCAGAGTGCTCCTTGGAGGCCAGGATGGCTAAGCTTCATCTCTTATACTTTGGACATATTGTGCGGAGGAAACAGTCACTGGAGAAGGATGTCATGCTGGGTAAGGTGGAGGGTCAGAGAAAAAGAGGAAGACCCCTAACGAGATGGATTGGCCAGGTGGCATCATTGATGGCGTCAAGTGTGGCAGCGGTAGTGAGGTTGGCCCAGAATCAGACATTGTTTCGTTCTGTTGTGCATGGGGTCGCTATGAGTCGGTTCCAACTCGATGGCACCTGACAATAGCAACAACAAGAATCAAACCATTCTACAGAGCATTTCCATGAGCAATAATAGCTTTCTATGAGAAGACATCAGCTACTTTGTGAATATTCAATGTTATAAATGCAAATTAATTTTATGTATGAATCAAAACTCATGAAATACCTTGCAGTAACTACATATTCTTATCTTTTTTTTTTTTTTTTAAATCTACCAATGTATCTGGAGTGCTGGTTTGGAGCACAAGGTCGATTTAAATATCAAGGTATGAGTCAAAACTAACTTGATGGTACTTAAAAACAACATTTATGTATCTATCTTTGCTTCTATCTGTCTACTTATCTATCTATCTAGTCAATAAATTCTCTGGAAAGTATTGTTTAGATAGTATCCTGTTTCAGGATTAGTGTTCTTTCATGCCTACCTTTTCCTTAAAATGAAAATCTGCCTCTTATCATTGGGTGTGGGTGCAAATATGTGTGTAGCAATACTAATACATCAGTGCTACTGGAGTATCAACCTATGAAAATACTAAGGGTATATTAGTATTTTAATAAGAGACATATTGTACATATTTCACATTATTTAAGCTGAAGAAAGCAAAGTTTAGAATTATTTATTTTTTTACCAGATGATTATCTATTTTCTATTTCCGGCCTCAAAGTTTAACCACTGGTTCCAAAGTTGACAAAAATGATGAGCTGAGGAAGGGGACCAAGTCATGGACTCATGTGACTTACTTCTGGTTCCTCATGCCTGCTCCCATCTTCTAACCAGATAGAATGGAATCATCAGGCTCTGAAATTATATTGAATTAAGGTCATGCCAGTCACTTTTTTGTAGAATTTATTATTCAGAGTAAAATATTGATGCCTGTTTTGTTTTCTTTAATTTTGTTTTCATTGGTCTATAGAGTGAAGCAGTACTAGGCTATTCCATCTAACCTTTCATTGATGTAGTTTCATAGCCAGATCCTTGGACCTGGTGCTGGGAATATTTAAGGTTGGATGACTGCTGCCAGGAATGTTACATAGATTATGTCCTGTTCACAGTTGTAGATCAACTTAGTAGCACTTTGCTTGCCATGCAGTGAGTAATTCATAAATATATACATGATGAATGAATGTATTTCATGTTTGGTTCAAAATTGCATTCTATTATCCTTGAAGTTGATTCTAATGCTAGTGTTCTACATTAGATGTAAATATAATCTGTATATAAATATGCTCCAGATTGACATTAAAAATTGTACATCTTTTGCCATTATGTTCTTGTCTCTTGGGAAACAATGGTATTAGAGAAAAATGTTGTAATGCGAGGCTATCACACTTGGATTCAAATCGTAATTACAGTGTTTTTCTTTTTTCATTATAAATCTTCTTGTTCAGATTAAGTTGATTTAGTCTTCTAGATCTATAAAACAAAAATATATAATACATATTTCCCAAAGCTATTATAAAAATGAAATAATCGCCTATGGTGTATAATAGAAACTTAATAAATGGTACTTTCCATAAGCTCCTTTTTAAATTGATCAGAGAATTCTAGGTATCACCTTTGTGTTTAAGTATAATCCTGGTGTAATTTATTGGTAATATATGTCCTGTATTTATATAAAAGTAAAGCAAAACCTTTAAGCTGTAACTTAATTAAACCCTAGTATATTCTGGTGTGGTACTGCAGGATAAGCACTAGATTTCTAGTCACAAGGTCTGTGGTTCAAACCCTCTAGTCACACCTAAGAAACCTTATTCAGGATCACTATGAGTCAGAATTGACTCAATGTCAGTTAACACCACCGCAACCAACAATATATTGTACTTTGATGTGACTTTGTAGGATAAGCATTGGACTTTTTATCACAAGGTCAATGGTTCAAATCCACCAGTCACTCCTTGAAAACCCAATACAGGGTAGTTTTGAGTCAGAATCTACTTGATAGCACTTAACAACAACAAAAAATAGAATCGATTCCAATATGGTGCATTAGGACAAGCACTGGACTGGTAACTACAAAGTCAGCAGTTCAAACTCTACAGCGTTTCTCAGAACTCCTATGCAGAGTCACTGAAGTCAGAACCAGCTTGATGATGAACAACAGTAACAACAATATTCGACTCTGAGCCCCGATGGCACAGTGATTAAACCTCCCAGCTGTTCATAAAATGGCTAGAAATTCATAATCCACCTGCTGCTCTGGGAGGGAAGGATTTGGGTCTTCTTCCCTTCTACCCATATGAGTAGTTCAACTTTGTCCTATGGAATCACTATGTCAGAATGTATTCAACAGCAGTAGGTTTGGTTTTGGTTTGTTTATTCTACTCTCCCGTTAGTTCTGAAATCCTGGGGGGCAGTTATAATTGATGAATGCATTTTAGTAATACGACTACTTGCTATCTGACACTGCTTATTTCATATCACTATGGAAGAACTTATTATTTTTTTGTTGTTGTTGTTCTGAGTGAATTAGGGCTGGCCTATGACTAAGAAACAGGGAGATCAATTGATATTTTCAAGTCATATAGTTGGTGACAGACACAGGCCTTTTAAATGTGAATTTGGTTTAAAATAAAAAGGAAAAAGTTCTAAATTGGATTTATAGAGCCTACTGCAAGTGTAATTTTAGCTAGGATGAAAATTATAAAAGCAGAGATAGTTAATTAAATCCTTTTTATGTTAATGAAGTACTCATTAGAAAATAAGGAATTAGAGAACTGTCTTGTAACTAACAGAGATAATCCTGACTGTGAAGAATATCAGAGGTTGAGCATACTTATTATCTTTGGACAGAACACTTTTAAACCTGGAAAATACTATCAGAAATAACATCATTCAGAAAGAATCTGTTCCTCTCCTTGGAATTCCTAGGGAGTGGAAATGCAATTTATACCTTAAAAGGAGAATATTACCAAGATAATCGTTTACTTATTTACTTTACCAATAATTTAAATGATGACTATTGTCTAAGAAGAATCCTGGTATGGCACTGTAGGATAAGCAAGGGATTGCTAACTGAAAGGTTGGCTATTCAAAGCCATCAGCCACTCTTGGAAACCCTATATAGGGTTGCTATGAGTAGGAACCTACTCAATGGCACTTAACAATAAATTGTCAATGAAGATATTAGCTAGAGTTAGCATTCAACACGGATCTTTTTATTGGAAGTCTAATAATTTACTAGATCATCAGAAAGCTTTTAAGGGCTTATTTCATGAAATAAAAATTTTAGAAAATAAAGAAGAAAAGCTGACACTCATTTTCTTAGTTGGCCTTTCAACAGATTCTGAGGAAGTGCCTGTTATGTTATCTGGTAAGACTGAAGAGTTTATTATAAATATCTTCTAGTGTAGCTCTTATAAAGGCTGGATATCTTACTGATCAAATTGATAATTCACTAGCAATATCATTGACTCTAGGAAAGATACAGAGTAAATTAGAAGCTGAAAATACTGTTCAGAAGTGATTGATAAAAATAATTGAAATTGAAAAAACTAATATTATTTACTGCTGTTTCCTTAAGATCTTGATACATTAAAAATTTTTAAGTCATTCAACCATACATATAAACACAAATAGTCAACCATACACAAACCCATACATGCAAGAGAGCTTCAAAATATTCATGGAAAATGGAATTAAAAGATAATGGACATTTCCCACAAACATTTTGCAGCCCTCTGGTATGTGTGTTGTGTGTGTGTGTGTGTGTGTATGCAAACATTAAGATACTGCTTACCTTTGTAGAACTTTGACAAAGATTATCCCCTTTAGTTCTGAGCATGCACACAAACACACACACTTTGCTGTTGTTACATTTGAACAGAAATATCATATATAGTGTGAAAACTGAATTTAAACATGTAGATGCACTGGTTATGAATCAGGCTGCTAATCTTATGGTCAGCAGTTCGAAACTACCAGCTGTTCTTGGGGAGAAAGATGAGGCTTTCTGTTCCCATAAAGATTTACAGCCTCGGAAACTCTGTACAGGGTTTCTATGAGTCAGAATAGACTCCACGACACACAACAACAACAACAACAAAGCAGTCCTGATGTGGTGCTGTGGGCTAAGGCGCTGGACTGCAAAGTCAGTTTGAACCACAAAGTTGGTGGTTGGAGCTGCTCATTGGAAACTCTATACAGGGTCGCTATGGATCATAACTGACTCAACAACACTTAACAACAACAACAACAGCAACAAGAAGTCCATGGTGGTGGTAGTAGTGATGGTGAGTTATCAAGTTGCCTCTGACTCATAACAACACTGTATAGGGTTTATGACGCTGTGAATATTAATTCAAGAAGAAAACCTCATCTTTCTCCCACAGAGCGGCTAGTGGAATCAAACTGCTGACTTTGCAGTTAACAGCCCAATGCATAACTCACTATGCCACCAGAACTTAAGCATCCGTGTTAGTGTTAAGTGCCATTGAGTCAGTTCCATCTCATAGTGACTGTGCATAGGGTTTCTGAGAATTGGCTGGTGGGTTTGAACCATTGACCTTGTGGTAAGAAAGAACAATATCTGTCCTGGTAGGTAGAAGAAATTGGTTTATGACAGCGTGTTATAAATCCCAGAGGTACTGTTGAAGACATAAGAGATTATAAATAGGATGTTGGGAGGATGTGGGATGACAGACTTGGTGCTCATTTCCACATATCTCTTGTCAACCGGAGTATTCTTTCCTGACCTAGAGGGTATAATTTTATTTGACAAAAGGGTCATTGCTTAATAAAAGTTTTTAAAATGACTATATTGGGGGATATGCTAAGAAATGAAATTCAATTCAAGTGTCAGAAATATCACAACCTAAGCTAACAAGCATTTCTCTGACTTGGGTATGTGAAGGATCATTCTGTATGTGCAAGGCCCAAGGCAAGATTTATTTTAGGAGCCCTTCCAACCACTTCTTCTTGCTGCCTATTCTTTTCTGGACATAGAATATTACAGCACATATATCCTTAATTGTCACATGAGACCTACAATATGTTATTTTTGTTCTGTAAACTGTGACAATTCTGTTTTCAAGCATTTAAGCAATTAGATGCCTCCAAAATCCATACTGTCAGCAATCTCTGCTTCTCAGTGTTGGATCCTCTACTTCTACACTATATTGAGGAATATATTTTACTTTAGTGTTGGCTGACCTCTACTTTCCCTCTATTCCCATTGCTGGTTTTCTGCCTTCCCGTGCATTTTGTTTAAAAAGCCCCAGGAAATACATGATTAGGTTGGCATGCTTTGTCTTCTGCACTCTTCTTCACCATGCTTCTCTTCCCATTGCTATTTGCCCAATGTGGATGCAACTTGACCTTCGGTACCCTCTTTTAGAACAATAAATTCTTGCTGCCCAAGTGCTATTACGTTATCTCACCCAACATTAAACTGCTCTCTCTGGACAAAGCCCTGCACTGATCTCTCACTCTAGCTCCCATCCAGTGTTATTTTTCATTTAATTATTCACTGTCTAAAGAGGGTGAAGAGGAACCAGTCGCTGGAGAAGGATATCACGTTTGGTAAGGTGGAGGGTCAGAGAAAAAGAGGAAGACCCCCCAATGAGATGGATTGGCTAAGTAGCAGCATCAATGAACTCAAGAGTGGCAACAGTAGTGAGGTTGGCCCAACATCGGGCAGTGTTTCATTCTGCTGTGCAAAAGGTCGCTAGGAGTCGGAACCAACTTGATGGCACCTGACAACAACAGCAACAAAGAGGGTTAGACTCGGAGAAGGATAGCTAGTGGACAAAGATATTTGAGCACAGTAGGAGAGACTTTCAAGTAAATTGATCCTTATGAAATGACAGTTAAAGTATCATAAAACCAAAGTGCTCTAGGATCCTGGTGTGGTGCTATAGTATAAGCATTAGACTATGAACCACAAACAAGGTTGGTGGTTCAAACCCACTGGTCACTCCTCCCTTGGAAAACCTATACAGGGTCATTATGAATCTGTGTCAACATGATGACACTTAACAAGAACAACAATAGGATCATTGGGAATCCCTGAGAAGCACAAATGATTAAATGTTCAGCTACTAACTGAAAAGTTGGTAGTTTAATTCTACCCAAAGTTGCCTTGAAAGAAAGCATTGACCATCTTCTTCAAACATGTCATAAATCCTTAAAAAACTCAGGGAGTACATATAGTTTCTTTCTACACATGTGGAATCTCCTCACCAGAATCAATTCACAGAGAATTGTTTGTTTGTTTTTTAAAATCAAAAATGTTCATACCCATGGTGGATATGCAGGAAAATTTCCCTAGAGAGACAAAAAGAAGGAGTCAAGAGAAGGACAGAACTGAGGTGTGGGAAAGGAAGGAGTATTTCAGGAAGAAGGAAAAATACTATGAAGAACTGGGAAGGAAATAAAAATGGTATTTGAGGGACTAAAATATAATTAATATGTTTGCAGCTTGCACAGAAGACAGTAATAACAGATGATGCAGTATCAAATGCAGTTATTATTTTGTTGTTGTTAAGTACCATTGAGTTGGTTCTGACCCATAGCAACCCTATAGAATGTCTCTGAGGAGCAACCAGTGAGCTGGAACTGCCGACCTTGTAGTTTAAAGTGACTTTGCAGTCCAGCACATTAGCCCACAGTAACTTGCCAGGAGATTCCGTAGAACCCTGTAAAGTATTTTTAAAATCTTTGCACATTGTTCATACAACAAAAGGGACTACTAAAATATTTTAGTGATCGTAAAACAATCATTTGCAGTTTTAGAAAGTTCATTCTGTCTGTAGTATGGAGGAGGTGGAGAAAACAGAGGACTGGGTGCGCGCGCACACACACACACACACAACGTCTTTTAAGCATCAAAGTATATTTTATGAGAGTGAGTAAAAATTATCCATACTCTGGTTATATTAAGACACCTGTCTACATCCATGGCTGATGATAACATTGATCGTGTATATGAAATGATTCTGTTGAGTAGATGAGCTGCAGTGGACTATGTGGCAAATCATTTGTAAATTAGCCATGGCTCTGCCTATGAAATAATTCATGACATACTTGGGTTTCGAAAAGTTTGTGTGAGATGGATACCAAAACAACTCATGTAAGAGCATAAACAGAAGTGTTTAGACATCTGCAAACAAAATTTGGACCAATACTCGAAGAAAGGTACAGGTTTCTTAAAAAAAAAAAAAAAATGTTACTTGTTGATGAGACATGGAGTCATCATGATAAGACTGAGAGTAAATGTCAGAGTATAGAATGGGAACATCCTTAATCGCCAACCAAGAAAAAGTTAAAACATCAACCATCATCTAGAAAATTGATACTTACAATTTTCTGGCATTCTCAAGGGCAAGTAGAAAAAATGTTCAACAATCGAAAGTACTTATTACAGTGAGATTCTCACTGAAGAGCTGAAGCCTAAACTTTGGATTACACAAAGAGGATTGCTATCCAAGTTCATTGTGATCTTGCATGACAATGCAAGTCCACACACCTCTGCTCACACTGTTGACACGCTGCAAAAACTTAGCTTTTAGGTGTTAAAACATCCACACTGTAGTCCTGATCTTGTTCCAACATTGAACTTACACCTGTTTGGTTCCCTGAAAGCAGCCCTCTGAGGATGAAGAAGTGAGGACAGTGGTGCATTCGTGGCTTACAACTCAAACTAAAGCATTTTTTAATAAGAGACTATGAAAGCTTGTTGACAGATGGACAAAGTGTATTGAAAAGCAAAGGAGATTATGTCAAAAACTTAGGTATTTGTCTTTTCTAAAAGTTGATTAAAATAAATTCTACAGCCAGAGTGGATAATTTTTGACACATCGTCATATTTGAACTAGAAATTCTTAATCAATGTGTCTTTACTGTGCTCTATAGCAGTAGTTATATCTCTAGCTAGAAATATATCAAGAATAGATAAAGAAACCTCATTTCCCTTAATAATAGAGTTATATTTCTTCTCCTTTTAACATCACCTTTCTAAGCCTTTGCACCTCAGAATGTAGTCCATGGATCAGGACAATCAGCATATCAGGGAGATTTTTAGAATATTCATAAGAATTTCTACCCAGATCTACTGAATCTAAATCTGCATTTTAACACATTTCCCAGTTGATTCATATTCACATCAAAACCTGAGAAATCTATGCTAAACTCCCTCAACCCTTGATTTGATCATACTTTCTTTGAATCTAATATTAGTTTGAATCTAATATTAGTTTATAATTGCGATCAAACACAAGTACATGTATAAACAGTAAAACTTCTCTCAACTTTAGATCTTCAAACACAATAAGTAATGTTCATAAATGAAATTTCTATAGCAACCCTAAACCCAACGTGGGCTGATTATAAGTTTGGGGAATTGTACAGGTTGAGGTATTAACAGTAAGAATTCTCCCAAAGTATATCTTTAGCACATTATACTTTTGTACTTTCCAACATTTCAACAGGTCAACTCCACTCTTTGAGAGCCTTACAAATACCCACGTTTTTATCTGAAGGATTTTCTCCAACACATTTGATTGTTCATTGTTGTTAAGTGACATGGAATCACTTCTGTATAGAATTTCCAAGGAGAAGCTGGTGGGTTTTGAACAGCTGACCTTTCGGTTAGTAGTTCACTGTTTATCCTATAGAGCCACACCAGGACTCCAGACATACATATGATGACACTTATTTAAACCAAAGTTTGAAAAATCTTGTCCTAGAAGGCTGTGGTGTATTGAACAATACCATCACAACCCTCAAAAAAAATTATGTTCACTAGCAACCTAAGGCCTTATTTAGAAATAAGGTCTTTATAGATATAATTAAGATAAAAACAGGTCATACTGAATTATGGTTGTTCTGAAATCTGAAGAATGTGGAAATTATAAGATGAGGACAGACACACAGAAGCACATAGAAGGTAATGGGAAAAGAGAGGCAGAGACAGGAGTGACATTTACAAGTCAAGGATTCCTGGCAACTACCAAAAACTAGACAAGAGGCAGCTTCCCCTTTGAGCCTCATAAGGAACTATCTCTGCTGATACCTTTATTTTATACTTCTGGTTCCAGAACTGCTAGAGAATAAATTTCGGTTGTTTTAAGCAACCTAGTTTACAATAATTTGTTACAGCAACCCAGAAACCTAAGATGACAACTATTTCATTTCTAAATTGTTAACCTAAAATACTGTTTACGCAATGCTCACAAAGTCCAATCACTTCTCTTGAATTTTGAACAGTGACCGTTTATGAGAAAGAAGCAAATGACAAATGAACCAACCAATAAATATCCATTGTTTGTTTTAAAAGAAAAATTTTGAAAAGTTGAAAACAGATTTAACCAAATCTCTTGTGTCCATAACTTTTGCACCTTAGGCTAGCTGAGAGAGCACTGATGGTGAGAATGTTGGGCTCCAAAGCATTATAAAGGAGTCCTGGTGGCACAGTGCGTTCATCATGGGCTGTGAACCATAATGTCGGAGGTTCAAACTTACCAGCTGTTCTGCGAGAGAAAGATGAGGCTCTCTGTTTCCATAAAGATTTATAGTCTCAGAAACCAAGAGGAGCACTTCTACTCTGTGTGTGGGGGTTGCTAAGAGTCAGGATGGACTGCATGTCAGTGGTGGTGGTGGTGGTTGTGGTAAGGCACTAGAAAATTCTCAATCACTGAAAAAAATATCAGGAATGTTAAAAATTATACACTCTGGGGCAGTGGAAATAAGCACTGTCCTGCAAGTGAGAAGATCTGAGTTCTAGTTATGGGTGTCATCACGAATTCACAAAATGATCTTAGGCTCATTTTCTCCAAATAACAAGAAAACACAAAATCCATTGCCATATAGTTGATTCCAACTCCTAATTATCCTATAGGTTTGAGTAAGACTGTGCCCTAAAGGGTTTTCAAGGCTGCAATCTTATAGGAGAAGACTGCCTCATTTTTCTCCTATGAAGTGGTGGTGGGATTGAACCATTGATCTTCTAGTTAGCAACTGAGTGCCACCAGGATTTCTCATATTATTCCTTACTGGGCCTAAATATTCTCATATAGAAAATGGAGGGAGTCAGCTATACAAATTCTGAGTATTTTTAAGATTCCGGATGCATTTCATTTATCTGGAAATTGATAATCCATATGGGTTACATAATGATGGAAACACTTGGGGAAGCATAATATCCAATTAACCAGCGCGCTGCCATTTCGCAGACATCCTGAATTAGTGGCAATGTACACTCCTGCATAAAAACTGCTCTCTAAATCATGCTCCTCTAAGTGGCAATTTTTGCCAAGTGTAACCAGCAGTTCCTTTGACTTGCTGCTGTTTATTTTTTCCTCCAAGCTAACAAAACATTATACCTTTTCTGAAGCTTGCACCAGATGCTTTTATCCCTGTCATAAAAATGAGGGGGAATGTCCCTTGGAGTTAAAGTCATCAACTCTATCACCAAGATTTCAACAATACCGCCCTTACTCAAGCACTTGCTGATATTTTTCTCTGTTGACTATACTCCTAAAAATGAAGCAAATTCAAAATGGTTGAGATGCCTTGTCTTCCTCTCTTTAGATATATCAGGGAGATGTTTCTTTCTCTTTGAAGGCTATTCTCAGTATCATCCCTCCCCCAAGACCACCCCACTAGGCTTACACAGTGCCTCAGTGTCAGTCTACCCTAGTCTTTCCTTCTGTTTTGAATTGTTTCTCTAAAATATGTATTTGAGTCTTAATTCTAACTCCTATGTTTTTGGATGTAATCCTTTTACATACTTAATGTGAACACCCAATTGGTCTCATAATGAATTGGAAGAAAACAAGGTAATTCTGCATGGTTTAAAATTAAGAAAGGTGTGTGTGAGGGTTATTTTCTTTGATCATACTTATTCAGCCTGTATACAGAACAAGAAATCTGAGACACTGGATTATATGAAGAAGGACATGACATCAGGAATGGAGGAAGATTCTTTAACAACCTGTAATATGCAAATGATACAACCTTGCTTGCTAAGAATAAGAGGACTTGAAGCACTTACTGATGAAAATCAAAGACTACAGCCTTCAGCACGAATTATACTTCAACATAAAATACACAAAAATCCCCAAGACTGGACCGTTGAACAACATCATTATAAATGAGGAAAAGATAGAACTTACAAAGAATTTCATTTTACTCGGATCCACAATCAATGTCCATGGAAGCGGCAGTCAAGAAATCCATTGTTATATGTCACTTGGAGGACTCATGGGAGCTTGTCCCAAACTATAGTATTGTCAATCAGCTTACCAGATGTTTAGAAAGCTGGACAATGAAGAATGAACCTGAAGTATGCTGTTGTGGAGATTATTGTATATACTATAGACGGCCAGAAGAACAAACAAATCTGTTTTGTAAAAAATACAACCATAATACTTCTTAGAATCTAGGATGGGATATGTTATAAGGAAGAATTAGTCTCTGGAGAGACTAGTTTACATGCTTTGTAAAGTGAAAGGTCAGTGAAAAAGAGGAAGACCCTCAATTAGATGGATTGGCTACAACAATGGGCTTGAATGTAACAAGCTTTGTGAGGATGATGAAGGACCAGCCTGGTAGTGTTTCATTTCATTCTGTTGTACCTAGAGTCATTATGAGTAGAAACCCATTTGAAAATGCTTAACAACAAAAATCTTGTATGCAAATAGAGTTTTATGTGTCATGTTATTACTTATTACTGTACCCTCTATCTAAACCTAATTGTTTTTTAGTTATAAATAGAGTAGATTAGATCCAGAAGCTCCCATTACCTGGAGAAGACAAAGGTCACATGAGGATCTTCTACTAGCCAAGGTACTAACTAACTAATTGCCAAGGATACTGATAAGAAGGAAGCCACATGAATTTGACCCTGATTTGGACTTTTTGTCTCCACATTGTTGTAAAGTCAGTTCTAACCCATAACGACCTTGTTTAAGGTTTCTGAGGAACAGCTGGTGAGTTTGAACTGCAAACTGACCTTATGGTCCAACACATTATCCGGCATTGCCACATCAGGACTCCATAGCTGTGAAAAAAAAATAAATGTCTGTTATTTAATAGCCCCCACTTGTGATATCTGTTACAGGAGCACTAGAAAACTAAGATACCCTATCGGTTGTTGTATTTCTTAAATACTTGTTTTTGTTCATAATAATCCTACTTTAATATACAGTACTAACAGATATGGAGACAATGGTGGTTCAGTAGTAGGAGTCTCACCTTCCAAGTGGGTCACCCAGGTTGGATTCCCAGCCAATGCTCCTCAAGCATAGTCAACAGTTATCTGTCAGTATAGGCATGCAAGCTACTATGATACTAAACAGATTTCAGCAGAGCTTCCAGACTAAGACAGATTAGGAAGAAAGGCCTGTCAATTTACGTTTTAAAATCATCCAATGAAAGTCCTATAGATCACAGTTTGTAAATGCTCATCAGGAATCTGAGGCTAACTTCATGGCAACGACAAAAATAACAATCAAGTATATTCAATGTTAAATTTATTTTAGACTGGAAATATGAGAATACTTGAAGATGAATAAGCATAAAACAAGGAGGATGCTTGTTGAATGATTCCTTTGTCCAACTTGAAAACAACTGTGGATTTTCTATTCAGGTTCATTCATGGAGTCCTGATGTGGTACTCTATGATAAACATAGGATCGCAAGGTGGCTTGTACCACAAGGTTGGTTTCAAACTCACCAGTTGCTCCTTGGAAGCCTTACACTGGGTACTATGATTGTGAACCACCTTTATGGCACTTAACAGCATCAACAACTTCTAACAATAACAGACATAAATACCACAGTCATCAGTATAAATTTAGATTGTATAGGCATTTTACTAAGTAATCTCAATTTATCCTTAAAGTTCTGCAAGAGAGTACTTTTATTTTCACATGATAGATAAGAACTGAGGCTAGAAAAGTGTGTTATTTGCCCAGAGTTACCTAGATGGTTGGAGAGTGTGATAATTCTGTAGGATAAGCACAGGACTGTGAACCACAAGATCAGCAGTTCTAGTCCATCAGTTGCTCATTGGATAAAGATGAGGCATTCTGTTCCAGCAAAGATTTTTAAAGCCTTAGAAACCCTATATAGGGTTGCTATGAGTTTGACCAACTTGATGGCACTTAACAATAAGAGCAATAACCAAGATGGTCAGTGGTACAGCAAGGATTTGAATCTGAGCAATTCTGACTCCCAGTTCTACCATGTCAAGTATGGCAATTCCTCAACTAGAGTGAGCTGGATACTGGGGTGAAAAACCTAATGGTGATCTAGCTGGTTATCCATTTAAAGGGAAATTGCAAGAACAATTATTGTTTATGGTAAAATCTTATGTCCCTGATGCTTTGTTCTGAGTTTCTTCATCTGCTTCAAACCTTGTACCTTTTTGTAGGCTTTAGAAACAGTACTTTTCATCACCTCATTTATCTTCTAGGGAAGTAGTTCCCAAATTTGACGTGCTAAGGATCTTCTGTGATTGAATAACCTAAAGCACATCCCGAAGTCTGCATTCTGAACGTACCTCCCAACTATAAAAAATAAAATAAGTAAAGACATATACTGTTTATCTTCTCAAACTTAAATAAAGAATGGACAAATTTCAAGCTTAGACAGTAAGTCACAGGTGAGTCACTGTACCCTGTGATATAGGTATGAATTTGTATCTTGAATGCTGACATCCTCAATATCTTTACTGCCTGTCCTTTGGTTTGGAATTTTCAGGTCATTCCCTGTGATCCTGGAGTCTTTGTTTTCTTTGTGGATTTTCCTAAAGGTTATTACAATACTTTTCTTTCTGAACCCACAAGGCTTCTTCTAACGTTCATAATATCATCCTGCCCTAATTTAATGAGATTCTGTAGAATAAGCACTAGACTGCTAACTGTAAGTTCAGTGGTTCAAAGTCACCAGCTGCTCCTCTGAAATAACAGGGTCACTAGGAGTTGGAAACAACTTGGCAGGACTTAACAACAACAACTTAATAAATATCTCATTTGATCAATAATAAGGATAAATTGAATTTAAGCAATATAACTTTGAATCCAGTCCCAACTATTTGATAATGACATGACTTGTTAAGTTATGTCCTCTATAACTCCCAGTTACCTAATTTATAAAGTCAGGGATGGGAGGTCCTGTGTCAGCTGATGTGAGGATAAAAGATACACTACAATTATGTGGCTTGACTTTTGAGATCACCATTCCATATAAGAGTACAGGTGAAATGTACCATAAAAAAATTGGGCAGTATGCAATCGGTGTAACTACATGAGTTAGCCCTAAAATGAAAGAATGGTTTTTAAGTTTTTAGTATAATTCTTAACACTGCCATCTAAAAGTGGTACCTTCTTGTTGTTCTTATGTGCCATCAAGTCAATTTTGACTCATAGCGACCCTGCATAGGGTTCCCAATGAACAGTTGGTGAATTTGAACCACAAACTTTGTAGTTAGCAGTTCAGTGCTGATCCTAAAGCACCACATCAGGACTCCAAAATGGTACCTATTAGCTAATATTTATCTAGATCCGTATTTGTTTGTCTGATTTATTCTTATATTCTTGAAATACATTCACTACCATGTATTAAGATTACTTTTACTTGCTGGGTAACCTTTCTACCCTCCTTTAAGGTCTAAGATAACCCTGGGCTAGTTTTGAATGTAGCCCTAATCAAATAGTGGATTTGCTTAAATTCATTACTTTTCTTTAACTATGGTTCTTCTATAACCAATATGACTTTTTATTATGGCTAGTTGAGGTTAAAGATGCAGTCCACAGCCATGAAATCTAATTTTTTTCATCTGTGAAATAATGTCTTGCTTGGATATTGAACTCACTAACTTGACCTCATTAGCACCATATTCTAAGTAGCTGAACATTTTGCTTTTATTATTTTAATAATGCAATGATGATTATAAAGATACAGCAAGAGCAGTACTGAATCTAGAAATTTCACTATTCTCATTAGTGATGCAAATCAGGAAAACTATATGTAAGAGAGTAATCCGTTTGAGCACTTACCTGAAAATCATAGCTTCAGCAAGAAGGTCTAAAAATGCCTGTGTGGTGAATGTGTATATGTGATGGGAAGTAGGAAAAAAGAGAATGGAGAGATGGAGAAAGGATAGGGAGAAAACAAGGAGAAAATAAGGAGTAGCAAGAAAAAGGAAAAAGAAGAGAGGGAGGCATTAATTATATTCAAACAAAAATAATTACATGTGTGATAAAACAGTGGGATTAACCATATAATCCATTTCCGTACTACTTTAAATTTTCATATTCTTTAAATACTACTAAAGCAAACTATTTGGGAACGGCTAGGTAAGAGACCTGGTGTGGTGCTATGGGCTAATGTGCTGGGCTGCAAAGTTCCTTTGAACCTCAAGGTCAGCAGTTCAAGTTCCAGTTGCTCCTTGGAAATCTTAAAATGAAATATTTAACTCTCAAAACAAAACCAATAAACCTATAAAGTCACTCATTCACTCAGTTACTCAGTTTCCCAGTTCACAGGTTTGACGATTTTTCCACACCTCCTCTATGGTTGACTGTATCTTGACTTTGTCCCTAGTTAACTCAGGCCCAGAAAGTGCTGTCAGTAAAGTTTACAAATGATGGTAAGTGAAGCATACCCTTGGCCTCTAAAGGATTTTGACTCTTTGTTAGTTGTTGTTAGGTCTATGGAATTGGTTCGCACTTACAGTGACCTTAGGAGCTCTGGTAGCGTAGTGGTTATGAATCGGGCTGCGAACCACAAGGTCAGCAGTTCGAAACTACTAACTGTTCTGTGGGAGAAAGAGGCGTTCTGCTCCCATAAAGATTTACAGCCTCGGAAACCCTGTACTGGGTTGCTATGAGTCGGAACCAACTCCACGGCACACAGCCACCACCACATAGTGACCTTATGCACAACAGAACAAAACACTGCCTGTGGAATCCTCACAATTGTTACACTTGAGCCTGTTGCTGCTGTCATGGTGTCAGTCCATCTCATTTGAGGGTCTTCCTCTCTTTTGTTGACCATCCACTTTACCAAACATAATGTATGTGTCCAGTGATGGGTCCCCTGTGATAATATGTCTCAAGTATGAGGACAAAGTCACTCTGCCCGGGCTTCTAAGGAACACTCTAGCTGTACTTCTTCTAACATAAATTTGTTTCTTCTTCTGGCAGTCCATGATACTTTTAATAGTCTTCTCCAATACCAAAATTCAAAAGCATTGATTCTTCTATAGCCTGCCTTATTTATTGTCCAACTTTCACATGCATATGAGGCTATTTAAAATAGCATAGCCTGTGTCAGACTCACCTTAAATCTTTGCTCTTTAACACTTTAAAGGGGTGTTGTGCAACAGATTTGCCCAGACAATACATCATTTGATTTCTTGATTGTTGCTTCCATGATTGTTGATTGTGGATCCAAGCAAAATGAAGTCTTGGACAACTTCATTCATTTCTCCATTAAGCATTAAGCATTATTTACTGGTCAAGTTGTGAGGCTTTTGATTTTCTTTATACTGAGGTACAATTCACACTGAAGGCTGCAGTCTTTGATCTTCATCTGTAAATATTTTAACTCCTATTTGCTTTTAGCAAGCAAGGTTGTGTCATCTGCATATCACAGGTTGTTAATGAGTCTTCTTCCAGTCCTTATGCCATATTCTTCATGAAATTCAGTAAATACTCAGCATTCATATTGAATAAGTACAGTGAAAGTATACAACCCTGGTGCACACCTTTCCTGATTTTAAACCATTCATTACCCCCTAGTTCTGCCCCTTGGTCTATATTCTGGTTGCTCATGAGTACAATGAAGTGTTTTGGATTTCCCATTCTTTGCAATGGAATCCATGGTTTGCCAAAATAGGAACAGCTAAAAGCCTTTGCACAATCAATAAAGCACAACTAAACATCTTACTGGTATTCTCTGCTTTCAGCCAAAAGTCATTTGATATCAGCAATGATATCCCTAGTTCCTGGTCCTCTTCTGAATCCAGTTTAAATTTCTTGCAGTTCTCAATAGACTTTTTTTTTTTTCTTTTCAATTTTCTTGCTAATTGAGTGATAGTTTACATGGGAAAATATAGATTTTACACTCATCATTTCATTGCAATGAATACAGTACCCTCTGTGCATCATCATTTAACAGTATTTCCTTCTATTCCCTCTGTTTTTTCTTGGGGGGGGAGATATACCCCCAAACTCTCAGGAATATATAATCATTTAAACAACCAAAGGGCACATTCTGCAAGTCTGCCTCCTGTCTGCCAGCACATAGTCTTTCTCTTCCTATGAGTCTAGAGTACTCAGCTGTGCTATCTCTCCACGTCATCATCTTTGCCTCCATCTCTGGTGTCACTGCTTCTCTGGATAGGGTCCCACATTCTGCTCATGCTTTTCTCCCTTGATGGGCCCTAGGGTCCTCTGTTCCTGTACTGTAAGATTAACTACTCCCCACTTCATGTTACAAAACTTCTACCTTAACATTGCAAACATTTAAAAATTATCTTTTGCAAAATTTTAGTTGCATGTGATATTAATGACATTGTTGGATGGTTTTCACATTTTGTTGGGGCACTTCTCTATGAAATGGTCACAAATATGGGTTTCTTTCAATTGGTTGGCCAGGTAACTGTCTTCCAAATTCTTGTTATAAATGAATGAGCACTTCCAGTGTTGTATCATTTAATTGAAAGATTTCAATCTGTATTCTGTCAAGTCTTGGAGCATTGTTTTTCGCCATTGCCTTCAGTGCATTTTGGACTTTTCCCTAGTGACTCTGTATAGTCCTTACATCTCTTTTAGGTGTTTCCAGTGTCGTTCAGTATTTTGCATATACCAGTGTCATTCAGTATTTTGCATATAGAATGCTTTAATATTGTTTAAATTTTTCCTTCAGTTCTTTCAGCTTGAGAAGTGCTGATGATATTCTCTTCCCTTTGGGTTTTCTAATTTCAGGTTATCGCACATTTCATTGTAATGCTCGACTTTGTCTTCTTGAGCTGCCCTTTGAAATTTTTCTGTTCAACTTACCTATATCAAGAGTGAGTTTCAGGATCTCCTCTGGCATCCATTTTGGTCTTTCTCTTCTTTCCTATCTTTTTAATTATTCATTGTTTTCTTCATGTATGATGTTCTTGATGCCATCCCCAAACTCTTCTAGTCTTTGGTCATTAGTTGCTAGTGCCTCAAATCTGTTCTTGAGATGGTCTCTAAATTCAGGTGGGATATATTCAAGGAGTTCCGGTTGCATAGTGGTTATGAATCAGGGTGCAAACCGCAAGGTCAGCAGTTCAAAACTACCAGCTCTTCCGCGGGAAAAATATGAGGCTTTCTGCTCCCAGAACCCTGTACAGGGTCGCTATGAGTCGGAACCAACTCCATGGCACATAACCAACCAAATATTCAAGGTATTATTTTGGCTCAGGTTCTTGTTTTAATTTTCTTCAGTTTCAGCCTAAACTTTCGTATCAGCAGCTGATTGTTCCACAGTCGGCTTCTGACCTTGGTTTGGTTGACGATATAGAGCTTTGCTACCATTTCTTTCCACAGACTTAGTCAGTTTGATTCTTATGTATTCCATCTAGTGAGGTCCGTGTGTATAGTCACCTTTTGTGTTGTTTACAACAGATATTTGCAATGAACAAGTCATTGTCTTGCAAAATTTTATCATGTGATCTCCAGCATCCTTTCTATAAGCAAGGCCATATTTTCCAACTACTGATCCTTCCGCTTTGTTTCCAATCTTTACATTCCAATTACTAGTAATTATTACTGCATCTTGATTTCATGTTTGATCAATTTCAGAAAAAAGAAGTTTGTAGAATTCTGCAATTTCATCACCATTGGCTTTAGTGTTTGGTGTGGAAATCTGAGTAACAGTGGTATTAACTGGTCTTCTTTGTAGACATATAGACACTATCCTATCACAGACAACATTGTGCTTCAAGATAGATCGTGAAATTGTCTTTTTGAGGATGAATGCAGCACCATTCCTCTTCAGTTTTTCATTCCAGACATAGTAAACCATATCATTTTCTGATACAAAATAGCCAATACCTGTCCATTTCAACTCACTATGCCTAAGATATCAATCTTTATGCATTCAATTTCATTTTTGACAACTTTCAATATCCTAGATTCATGTTTCATACAGTCCATGCTCTGATTATTAATGGATGTTTCCAACTATTTCTTCTCATTTTGAATTGTGCACCATTGGCAAATGAAGGTCCTGAAAGCTTTATTCTATTCATAACATATGGTCAACTCTACTTCTAGGATGTAACTTTTTCCTTGTCAAAATTTGAGTGAATTCCAACCTGAGGGGCTCATCCTGCAACACTTTATCTGATAAATTTCTGCTGCTATTCATAATATTTTCATATTCTGGTACTGTATCTTGTAACATTCCACTACTTTTCATAAGGTTTTCAATGACTAAGCATTCATAAGTACCCTGTCTCTTCTTTGTCCTAATCTGTCTTGGTTTGGAAGCCACACTGAAATCTCTCCACCATGGGTGACCCTGCTGGTAGTTCAAATATGCATGGCATAACTTCTAGCAGCACACAAGGCAATGAAATATGGCAAACGGAGAGATGAATGGTGAATTTAAAGTAGTCTGTCAAAACTGTAATCATTGTAGAAACAGACTGCTCATCTTTCTTCTGTGCAACAGCTGGTGGATTTGAGCTACTGAGTTTCCAATTAGCAGCCATGCACTTAACCACTGAGCCACCAAGCATCCTTTACAAAACATAAAGCCATGGAAATCTTTGCACTCTTGGGGATCATCACACCCCCTCTAATCTACCTAAAACCCCATCCACCCTTTGAAACTAGAGTTAGCTTTGTGATTTAGCGTTAAGAAATTTCAGTTGCAAGTTCAAGACTTATCAAGCATCTTGACCTCTTAGTCCCTCAGTCCCTTCAGTACCAATAACCTTTATTCCTTCTCCCCTTCAGTCTCCTAGCAGCACAGCCACACTTAAAGACCAGTATCAGACTCATCTTCTCTCAGGACTCACAGGCACTTTAGTTTCTACTTTGTCCTGTTCTATTCACTCTGATTTTTCAGTATTCTCTACTCCCTTGTCCATTATCCTATTCTCAGAGTTCATGAGCTTGCTTCGGTCTTCATTTGTCTCTCTACCCAGCATAGACACACATGCCATCAGTTCTTCAAGTGCTGAGATTCTCTGTTTTCTAATTTTTCTCTTAATGGGATCTTATGCGTTTTCCTTGTCCTGATATTGGAAAGCAGAAAAGTGTGGGATGAAGATCTTTTGCTTGTTTGTTTTGTCACTGGGTTTGCGAAAATACATGTTAACTGTTTAATGGGGATCCCTGGTGACACAGCAGTTAAGCGCTCAGCTGCTAATCAAAAGACTGGTAACAGAAGTAGCTCACACATAGAAAGATTGAGCTATTTAGTCAGCCATGGAAATACTATGAGACAGTTCTACTCTGTCCAATAAAGTGGTTGTGAGTCAGGAGCAATTTGATGGCAACAGGTTTGGTTTCTTCTTTGTTTTTAAGTCTTTATAAAAGCCACTGTAGTTTATTTCTATACAATTCCTATCCTTTTATCACAGTGGTTTGTACAGCATTCTATGCTTTTCCTCAGTTCAGAATTCAGTCTTTTATTCTGCTATACTGACAACAGGAGGCATTTTATTCTGAGCTTTTTAGTTGGCGTTCTCAATACTTTAAAACTTTTACCTCTTCACCAAACTTCTCTTTTCCTCCTGCTTAAGAAACAAATTATTCTTTTTCATTTCTAAAATTAATTTACACTTATTTTAGCCCCTCCTCCCCACTTCCCACAACATAAACAAACATACACACCCACTTCCTGAGGAACATTGTTATATTAACTTTAATTTTCTCTTAAGCATACAAGCATGACCATTGTTCTTTTAATGTACAGATTTTATCCAAAGAATAATGTTTATCAGCAGGATGATAACCCTGTCCCTGCTTCCCTCTCATTGAAGAAATTCTTGAAATGTTAGTAATACCCTCTAACTTTTCTTCCTCACAGCAGTGCCACTTATAATCTATGGGTCCATATCACTAAGACTAATAAAATGCTCAGTTATTTTTTTAATTAAATGGTTCATAAGCAATTTCCAAGATCCTGGTACTGTTTCAGTTGCAAGCATAATATGACTTGTTGTGAAATACCTTTGAGTTGCTTCTGACTCATAGGGACACTGTATAGGGTTTCTGAGGAGTGGCTGGTGAGTTTGAACCACTGACCTTATGGTTCAAACCTACCGTGCAGTCCTGTGCATTATCAAGCTGTGCCACACAATGACACCTCTGCCTCTAGAGATTGGTCCAAAGAATCCAAAGCCCAGAAATCAGGGAGGGAAGGGAGAGAATGAATCATATAAAATGAAATGAGTCATTGAATTCAAATGTGCCCAAAGATCTACTCCAAGACTTTTCAGCTATATAAACCAATAATTATTTTTTTCTGTTTATGTGACTTTCTGTTTGGATTCTGTCATTTGCAACTGAAAGAGTCCTGAATAAAATAATATAGTTATTTGCATATATATATTATTCTCCCCTATAAGCTGCTTAAGAGAAAAACTGTATTCAGTTTGTGTCCTCCAGAATGCTTCGCACATTGTAAGTGTCCAATAAATATTTATTGAATGAATAAATCTACTTATAAAAGTGCCTAAATTTGGATTGCTACAGTCTTCAGACTTCTCTAGAGTGATCTGGATAATGGACGGCATAATATGGCAGAAGTCTTAAAAAAAGTCACCTACTTCCAAATGGCAGTACTTAGCCCTCACCCAACCTTCCACTGGTCCATCATTGTTATCCCATCTCCAGTGCCATTTAGCTGTTATTAAGATAAGAAAGATGCCTGGATGACTGTGCTTTTATTGTCAGCTTTGGGAGTAAAAGTGAATTCCTGGGTTCTGATATAACTTATCTTAGAGAGGAAGGAAAAATCGGCACTTTTGTTTTTTATTCTTTTCTTGATCCCAGTACAATTTTCTCCTTGTAAAGATGGCACTCAGTCTTTCCATTCTGAGGCTTGTTCTAGTAAATTGTAACAAGAACAAGACATTAGGATAGACTATGTTTTTCAGTTCCGTTTTGCTTTTCTCTCTCTCTCTCTCTCTCAATCTCTGTCTCTCACACACACATACCTTTCAAAGCTGAAGGATTAATCAGAAACTCAGCAGAAGCTCAGGGTTCATATTTGCAGAGAAAGATCATACTGACTCACATAGTCAAAACTCTTTCCTTCTATACTCATGAAGACAAGTACACACAGAGTCAAATCTTTTTCATTTAGGAAAAGGTCCCCTATGCACATCTGGAGTCAGGGAAGTCAAAAAGACCAAGAACTCTTTCCTGCTGCAGACAGAAGGTGGGTGGAAGCAAACTGAATGATATATATTTAAACATCTAGCCAAAAGGAAATCTTACACAGTCAAACAGAATGCTTATTAACTGCCAATTTTAGGGGTACTTTAGCATACAACCACTTTCTCCTGTCTTATTACTTGTTTAGAATCTAAAAGAAGTGGATTAGGGTGGGGGCAAGAAAGTCATCTGTTTTTCTTGGGCTGTGTAACTGTGTTTTAATTGTCCCTCTTGAGATAGGTCTTTGCATAGCTGTACCTTTAATCTGTGGCTTGCAGTTTCCTTTTTGACAGTTGAATTTGCATTATCAGTAGTTTCCAGTTTTGTTTTCTGAGAGGGTGGGGACATTAGGATAGCTCTTAGTCATCTATAGTGTTTTTCCCACACTCAGCTTCCTGGGAATAGGAGATCCTACTGCACAGACAGCAGTCCTCAGAAATGGGCTGCTGAGCTTCCCTTTGAAGGCCACATGCTGGTTTGATGCTGGAAGTTTTGTTGTTGTTGTTGTTGTTTCTTTGAAAAAAATAAACAAGTTACTGCTAAGGCAATTCCAACACTAATAATAACTAAGTCAGTTTAGTGTCAGAATGCACATTAACAAGCAGTCAGCTACCTACATCATGAATATAAGTAGCAAACCTCTCTCTAATAGCAAACCTTAAATATTCAACATTCTGTATCTACCTGTGGAGATGGAGATCTTTTAAAGATATTGATGCATAAAAATTCCCCAAGCACCTGCTATGTGAAAGAATGCAAATCAGCCTTGAAACAGGGTGTGTTCTGAGAAAAATAGACAGTGTTCTTACAGATATCCCTAGTAATGCGAGGAGGGGGGGGACAGGAAAACTTTCATGTGGCTAAAATCATGTTTATTATTAAATGAAGGTATGTAAAAGCTTACTAAAACTTATTTGCCCCACTTGTAGTTGCATGGATGCATGTGGTCTGTGAAATATGAGTTTTACCATGTCACAAGACTCAAAAGATGTAGGCAAGAAAGTAAACTTGTGTAGCTAGAAAGTTGTTATGTAGGATATTAGTCTATAATACTAAAATTTTAAATTGTTTATTGCTTCTGTTCTGACTATGAAGAATAGAGGGGAAAAAAACAACAAAAAACCAGAATACTCTGAAACAAAGAAACAGGAAAATAACCATTATATTTGTACTTTTGGTAGTGTAGTGTATAAGTTGGCCTACTAACCTCAAGGTCAGCAGTTTGAAACTACCAGCCATTCTGGGGGAGAAAGATGAGGCTTTCTGCTCCCATAAAGATTTACAGACTCAGAAACCTTATGCAGGGTTACTATAACTAAGAACTGACTACATGGCACATAACTACTACCCTGAGTTACTTATAGGAGTCCTAGTGTGGTGTTGTGGGATAAAGTGCTGGACCGCAAAGTTGGTTTTAATCACAAGGTCAGTGATTCAAACTCACACTCCTTGGAAACTCTATACAGGGTATCTATGAGTTGGGACCAACTCTAAAGCACTTAGCAGCAAAATGTACCTGAAAGCAAATTACCTTCTTACCCTTTCTCTGTGTACTTAAATTCTGTATACTTAAATGGACCTATAGATTATAAGTGACACTATGGAGAAGAAGACAAAATGGAAACCCTATACAGGATCACTATGAGTCAGAACTGACTCAATGGCATTTAACAACAACAATAACATGACTCACATTTATCCCCATCATCTTGTTAAAGTCTTGGCTCGTTGTCCTGTTCATTGAGGGTCAAGTACCTGGTCTGCTTATATTCTGCCACATTCCTCATCTTGGTCTCCAAGTCAATATTTAGGAAATAATGTGTGAACAATAATAAATCTAGAGGATCACCATATCGAGGCAAAGAGACAAACATTTTTAGGAGAATGAAAAAGACTGTTTTAGAATTCTACCTGGTAAATTTCCAAAATCACTCTAGTTGTGTTTACAAGCAACCTGTTCCCCGAGGTCTGGATGGGGTGTAAAGAAGAAGTGCTTTAGAGTTGCTTCCGGCTCATAGCAACCATACAGAACAGAGAAAAATTGTTCATAGCATTTCCAAAGCTGTTTGTAGAAACAAACTGCCACATCTTTAGAGCAGCTGGTGAGTTAGAACCACTAACCTTTCAATTACAAGTCACGTGCTTAACCATTGTGCTTCTAGGGCTCCTTAACAAAGATATTGTTGTTGTTGTTAAGCGCCATCAAGTCAGTTCTGACCCATAGCGAACCTGTATAGAGTTTCTGAGGAGCAACTGATGAGTGTCAACTGCTGATCTTGTGATTCAAACCCACTTTGCAATCCAGCGCATGAACCCACAGTGCCACATCAGAACTCCTAACAAAGATATGTTGTTGTGAAGTGCCTTAGAGTCAGTTCCGACCCATAATGACCTTATATAGGGTTTCGGAGGTGCAATGGTGAGCTTGAACTGTTGACCTTGCAGTTCAAATGGCTTTGCAGTCTGGCACATTAACTCACATTGCCATACCAGGCTCCAACAAAAATATGTTGTTGTTGTTGTTAAGTACCATGGAGTCAGTTCCAACTCACAGTGACCCTGAACAGGGTTTATGAGGCTACAAATCTTTATGGGAGCAGCAAACCTCATCTTTCTCCCGTGGAACAGCTAGTAGTTTCGAACTGCTGACCTTGAGATTAGCAGCCTGATTCTTAACCACTACACTACCAGAGCTCCTAACAAGGTATTGTTGTTAAGTGCCATCGCGTCAGTTCCGACCCATAGTGACCCTGTATAGGGTTTCCGAGGAGCAGCTGGTGAGTTTGAACCACCGACCTTGCAGTTCAAATGGCTTTTCAGTCTGGCGCATTAACCCACAGTGCCACACCAGAACTCCAACAAAGATGTTGTTGTTGTTGTGATGTGCCACGGAGTCGGTTCTGACTCATAGCGACCCTGTACAGGGTTTCCGAGGCTGTAAATCTTTACAGGAGCAGAAAGCCTCATCTTTCTCCCACGGAACAGCTGGTAGTTTCGAACTGCTGACCTTGCAGTTCACTGCCCGATTTGTAACCACTACACTAACAAAGATATAGGCAGCAATAAATTGAAGAAAGTTTGCATGGTTATTGTATGATGTGAGCTGAGTAATGACATGAATAAATAGTGCAGTCTAGTAACAGCAAAAACAGAGCTGCATCAAACACACATGCATGCAGGCACGTACATATATATCAATTTCTAATGATCTAGGCCAAAATGTTATCTGCACCAAAATATCTGCAGTCATACATTGGCAATGAACTGTCAGAAGTTCAAGCCAGATTCAGAAGAGGGTGCAGAATGAGGAATATCATAACTGATGTCAGATGGGTCTTGGCTGAAAGCAAAGAATAGCAGAAAAATGTTTACCTGTGTTCACTGAGTATTTAAAAGCATTCAACCATGTGGGTCATAACAAATTATGGATAACATTGTGAAGAATGGGAATTCCAGGATATTTAATCTTGTTTATGCAGAGCCTATATACAAATCAAACAGAACAAATGGTATGTGTCAGGGTTGCAGCTTTTAACTGTTTATTCAATCTGTATGCCAAGCAAATTCTATGAAAAACTGTACTCTATGAAGAATGCTTCATCAGGATTGGAGGAGGACTCAATAATAATCTATGCTGTGCAGATGACACAACCTTTCTTGCCCAAAGTGAAGATGACTTGAAGCACTTACTAATGAAGATCAATGACCACAGGCATGAATTACACTTGAACATGAAGAGAACCAAAATCCCTATAGTTGGACCAATAGACAACATTATGATAAATAACAAGGAAATTGAAGTTGCCAAGGATTTTGTTCTTTTTTGATTAAAGGTCAATACCCATGGAAGCAGCAGTTAAGAAACTAATCTGTTGCATTGAGTAAATATGCTGCCAAAGACCTCTTTAAAATTCTAAACAGCAGAGATGACTAAGGTGTGTCTGACTCAACCCATCATATTTGCAATTGCCTCATATGCATGCAAAAGCTGATTTCAATGAAAAAGGAAGACTGAAGAAGAATTTACATATTTAAATTGAGGTGTTGGAATTCTGGTGTGGTGTTGTAGAATAAGCACTGAATGCTAAATGCAATGTTGACAGTTCAAACCGGCCAGCTGCTCCTCGGAAACCCTATACAGGGTAGCTATGAGTTGGAATGAACTAGATGACACTTAACTACAATAACAACACTGGTGAAGATTATTTAATATTCTATGGACTTCCCCAAAAATTAACAAATCTGTCTTGGAGGAAATACAACCAGAATGCTCCTTAGAAGAGAGGATGGTGAGGCTTAGTCTCTCTTGCTTTGAACATAATTTCAAAAGACATCAATCCTTGGAGAAAGCCATTGTGCTTGGTAAAGTAGAGGGTCAGCTAGAGAGAAAGGCTCTTCATGAGATGTATTAACACTGTGTCAGGGGCTTAAGCATAGTACCAAATGCAAGGATGACATAGGACAGAGTAACCTTTTGTTACTATACATAAGTTTACTATGAGTCATAACTGACTCAACAACACTTGTGGTTAAGTACCGTCAAATTGGTTCCAATTTATAGTGACCCTGTGTAGGGTTTCTGAGGAGTGGCTGGTAGGTTTGAACTACCAACCTTGCAATTAGCAGTCCAGTGCTTATTCCTACAGCACAACACCAGGACTTCCAACAACACCTAACAGGCAATAAATAAATAAATCATTACTTTCAGGAATGGTTTGTGGTTTGAGTTTGGAATTTTATTAACAAAGACTATATAATTTTATAAATAAAGATTATTAAATAGGACACATTTAATGATTCAACAGTGAAGGAGATAAATTATTAATAAAACAATTCCTGAGTGCTAATAGCTTAGTGGTTATGAAATGGGCTGCGAACCACAAGGTCAGCAGTTCAAAACTACCAGCTGTTCCGCGGGAGAAAGATGAGGCTTTCTGCTCCCACAAAGATTTACAGCCTCAGACACCCTGTACAGGGTCGCTGTGAGTCAGAACCAACTCCACAGCACATAGCCACCACCACCAATAATGAGAATTTTGCTTGACAAAATTGTGAATATTCACTAAATAGATAATGGAGAGATTGTTGTTGTTAATTGCCTTCGAGTCAGTTCTGATTCATTGAGACCCTGTATAGCATTTCTGAGGAGCAGCTGGTAGGTTTGATCTACTACCTTGTGGTTCAAATCGACTTTTCAGACCAATGCTTATCCTACAACACATAGAGATCAATTAAGGCTAAATGATCATGTGAACAAAAGACAAATTTATAGCAATTTAAACTTCTTTTCTCAGGAAGACAGTTTAATATATAAGATAGCGTGGTTTAATTTTACTGGAAGAGGACTTATCAGGTAGAATTCTGAGTACAAAGATGAGGCAAGATTAAAAGACCATTCCCAACACCACCTGATCACATTCGGCCCACAGTCTCCTCTTCCAGTTAATCTAATAGCTGTTTCTGAATGGACCACATGAGATACGCATATTTTACTGGTTTAAAAAATTATTTCAGATATGATATAAACTGTCTCAGAAAGAAAATAGATATTTACCTTGTTTGTCATTGTTGTTAAGTGCCATAGCGTTGGTTCCTACCCGTCAGGACCCTTCATAGAGTTTCTGAGGAGCAGCTGATAGGCTTGAACCTCTGACCTTGAGGTTCAAACCAACTTGTATAGTCCAGCACATTAACGAACAGCACCACACCAGGTTTCATAGATAAACCAGGTCAAAATCACCAGTCACTCCTTGGAAACCATATATAGGGTTGCAATGAGTCAGACTGATTCCACGACACTTAACAACAAACCAGGAAAGGTCTTGGTATTTGGTAACACAGAACAGATATGATATTAGAAACTAGTTAAAATGTTGTTGTGAAGTGTCATTGAGTTGGTTCTGACTCATAGCAACCTTGTATAAGATATCCAAGGAGCAACTGGAGTGCTTGAACTGTGGACCTTGTGGTTAGCAGTCCAGTGCTTATCTAACAGAGCCACACTGGGAATCCAGTGAAAATGTAAATGTGAGTTTATCGATGTTCTCTTACATTTGATTATTTAAAAGTAAGATGAAATTGTGTGAAAGATTGAAAGACTTATTAAGTGTTTCTTCTAATTTGCTTGAAAATGGAATCTGGTTCAAACTCTCCCAGTTTTTCACTCAAATGGTATGAGGGACATTCTCATAACATCATCACAGTGATACATATATCACAAAATAAAAAATATTTCATCAGTCTCTACATGTACTCATCAGGAAATTTGATTACATTATTCAAGTTATAAAATCATTCTTACTATTTTTCCCCCAAAATTATCCTACCACCTTAACCATATACTCAATGCATTCTAAGCAAAACAAACACAACATTTCTCCCGTCCTCTTGCTCCTATTAACCACTGATTATTTATGGTTTCTATAAAATTGTTTATTTCATGTAAATGATATCATACAATATTTGTCCTTTTCTGTCAGATGTATTTCACTAAGCAATAATATCCTTTAGGGCATACCTTCAAGTTACAATGATCTGTGCCTGCAACTGTCTTTTTATTTTTGTACATTTCATTACATATAATGTTACAGTACATAACTTGCTGATTTTATCATTCTCAGTTGTTCAGTTGCAAGTGTTCCATGTTATGATTTATAAAGATACAAATAATGGTAGTGGTGGTGGTGGTGTGCTGTGGAGTTGGTAACGACTTAGCGACCCTGCATAGGGTTTCCAAGGCTGTAAATCTTTATGGAGGCAGAAAGCCTCAACTTTCTATCAAGATACAGATAATAAGAGGCAATAATTGTTGTTGTTGCTAAGTGCCATGGAGTCAGTTCCGACTCATAGCGACCTTGTATAGGGTTTCCAAGGAGTGGCTGGTGAGTTTGAACCACTGAACATGCAGTTCAAAGTGCTTATTATAGGGTGCCACACCAGGAGAGATGTTCAACTTACATCAGAACTGACTCATGTAAAGTCATCAAGAGGGAACGCCACTGAAAGTAGGGGACTATGTGGCACTGTGGGTTAATGCACCAGACTGCAAAGCCATTTGAACTGCAAGATTGGCGGTTCAAGATCACCAGCTGCTCCTTGAAAACCCTATACAGAGTTGCTATGGGTCAGAACCCACTCGACAGCATTTAACAACAACATCTGCATTATGGTTAGCAATTATTTCCTCCCACTCTGTTGGCTGGCTTTTCACTATTTTAATATAACTGAGTTATTTGATGAACAAAGTTATTTTTATGACATTTCATTTCTCTATTTTGTTTTTGACTGGTCATGCTTTTATTGTCATAACTGATAGTCCATCACACACACACACACACAATACACCCCACAGCTTCATAATTACATCTTCTTCTATGAATTTCATGGTTATAGTTTTCAGATTAAGCCTTTTTATCCACTTTCAATTGATTTTTGTGTATGACACTTGTATAAGGGTTGGATCCTGCTTTTTCTTTCTCCATGCGGATATCCAATATTCCAAGCACCATTTATTGAAATAACTGTCACTCTTTCAGTGGATGGATTTAACATCCTTGTCTAAAATCAGTTGACCATACATGTGAGAATTTATTTACAGACTCTCAGTTATATTCCATTGGTTTATGTAACTGCTATTATACCAGTGCAGTCTGTTTTAATTTCGGTAGTTTTATAGTGTGTTTAGAATTCAGGAAGTTTGAGTCATGCTACTTTCTTCTTCTTCTTTAGTATTGCTTTAGTTATTTGGAGTCCCTTGACCTTCTGTAAGAATTTGAGAATTAGCTTTTCCATCTCTTTGAAGAAAGCTGTTGGAATTTTGATGTAGGTTTCAATGAATTTATAAATTGTTTGTGTGGTATTGCTATCTTATCTGTATTAAACTTGCCAATCTACAAACACAGATTATTCTTCCATTTATTTATGTCTTGATTTCTTTTAGCAATGTTTTATAGTTTTCTGTATATATTTTTTACTTCCTTGGTTAAATTAAATCCTACATATATTATTATTTTAAGTGTCATTGTAAAAGGTAATGTTTTCTTAATTTCCTTTTCTTCTTACACATTTCTGATATACCCCTTAATTTGGTATTAGAACCTTTTCATTTTTGAATAGATGCATGGTTGTTTACAACAAGACTCTATTTCCTAGATCTTCTTTATCCTCAAAGTTGTCATGGCCCTGTAACTAAGTGCTTGTCAGTAAACAGGAAAATCATGGCAGCTTCTGGGTATCTTCCTTTAATGGCAACTTGCTCATGTCCTTTTTATCCTTTCTCCTTTGTCCCTTTCTATTTTCTGTTAACTAGAATATTGGTACATTATGACTGATAGTGATCATAATAGATCATGAAGTTGATTATGTATCATGGAGACAGTTCTGACTCATAGTGACCCTGTATAGGGTTCCTGAAGCTGAAATCTTTATGGGAACAGAAAAACTTATCTTTCTCCTGTGGAATTGCTGGTAGTTTCAAACTGCTGACCTTGAAGTTAACAGCTCAACTCACATCCGCTAGGCTACCAGAGCTACTAATGAATCACAAAAGAACCTTGAAAATGAAGGCTGCACACAACATAGAAACAGAACAGAAGGATGTTGAACCCTCAGGTATTGTGGATTAGATTTGCCAACTAATCTAGAATAGCTACATGTTTTTACATGACCAGGAAATAAACTTCCATCTTGTTATGTCTCTTTTACTGATTGATACTAAAGCTAACTGAAACATCAAACTACCTTCACAAAGCTGAACTATTTCTCAGTCTTCTCTACATCTTCTGCAAACTATGAGACTGATATAACTGAAGTGAATGATACCAAAATGATGAGTCAGAAACGGAAGACAACTTTGCCCACCTGAATCTAGATATAAACAAGCATCCCATTCTTGTTGTCTGTGCCATAGATCACAAACAAAGCAGTTGTGTCAGACCACTAAGTGGTTCCTAGAACTTAGCAGGTACCAGTTAAGGGTACCAGTTACTGTCTTCCTTTCATCCTACCACTATCTATGTACCCCTCTTTTTATGTCTAATTGGAGACATCATCTTGCAAAAAAACCCAAATTATTAGTATATACTAAAAGACAAATTGTGATGCATTGGGTTCTGGGATATGTAGTTGTTAAAATATGATAATGTGAAGGTGTGTGTGATGGTGTATATTTCTTAATAATATACTGAACAAATCATATGAAAAGAAACTGTGGACTGTATTTTATTTTATTTTTTCCAAGTATTTTAATGTTTTATTTTCAAGTATAAAGGCTTCATTGCAGAAGGGGGCCAGGGTCACAGACAATGGGCAAGGGATCCAGAAGCCCAGGTGGAGGTGAATGTGCAGGCCAGTTTGTGCCTGGGACCCTCTGTTAGTTGCCAAGAGGCCGAGGTATCTGTAAGAGGAGCTGGGTGTGGAGGAGTGTGGCCTCACATAACCATACAACACTGGCACATCTTTTGCTTAGGGCCACTTGTCTCTTCACTTCGATTGGGGCAGGTGGTTCAGGCTGCTGGGCAGGGGCATAAGTGGGCACAGGATGGGCACTGGGGTTGGCGCTAGGCCCCTCCACTGTAAGCAGTGGCTGGCACTCTGAGGGCTGCTACACAGTGGAGATTTCTGCCAGGGGTGGCGTGGCATTGCCTGAGGGGCCCTGGCCCTTAGCAGGGGTTTGGGGCTTTGCTGTCTCTTCCTCTGCAGAGCCTTCCTCCTTCTCTTGGGGCTGAAGTCCTTCCTCTGGCCTTAGCTCTTCCTTGGACCCCAGAGGAGCACCTGCACCACTCATCTCCTCTGTCTGAGATTTCTTTGCCCCTCCTGACTCTCTCTGCTCTTGTGAACTCTGATCCTCCTCAAACCCTGGGGTCTTCTCTATTTCCAGTGGTTCCTGACGTCCTTTTTTCTCTGTCTCCAATGGTTCCTCACCTTCCTTTTTCTCGGTCTCTAGTGGTTCCTGACCTTCCTTTTTCTCAGTTGTATTTTATTTTTTAATTCAATTTTTCATGATGTCAGGCTATCAGGCACCATGTGCTATTTCAATTCAGCAATTTGTACGCAAGACAGCAGATTAAAAGTAATCAGGAATTAGGTAAAGAGCTGTGCATATCAATTTAGTGTTTATCTGTGAATATCAAAACATTTGACTAGTATACAAGTGAACAGAGCATAAAGACAAAAGCAATTCATACACTATACTTATAATATACACTAAGCCTGCATCAATTTCCCCCCTATGAAAGATTGACTCAACAGAAATACAAAGATATTAAAGAAAACAAAACAGAGGTTAGGAAACGATTCAGAATTTACAACAGAGAACATACCTCAAATAGCCATTAGATAAGTAACACTGAACTATAAAAAAGTGTTTGTTGTTCTTAATAGTAGACATGATTGCATTTTATTTATGGAAAAGGAATCAGAAGAAAATAGGTTGAGATGAACAGACAGCAGAAAATTTTACAAAAGATGATGAATGAGGAATTATTGCAGTGAAATTTATAAAACACAGAATAGGAATCCAAAGTAGATAATTTGCAGTGATAGTACAGAAAGGCAAATGAATGACATACTGTTGTTGTTGGCAGGTGCCATCCAATTGTCTCTGGTTCATAGCGACCCTATGCACAACAGAATGAAGTATTATTCAGTCATGCACTATTCTCACAATTGTTTTTATATGTGAACCCATTGTTGTATCTCATTGGGAGTGTTTCTTTTTCTCACTGATCTTCAACTCTACCAAGTATGATGTCCCTTTCCAGGGACTGATCCCTCCTAATAGACAGTATGTCCAAAGCAGATAAAATTCTCACCATTCTAGCTTCTCAGGGGAATTCTGACTATATTTTTTCCAATACGTATTTGTCTGTTCTTCTGGAAGCAAGGTATATTGGACACTCTTCACCAACACCATAATTCAAATGCATCCATTCTTCTCTGTTTTCTTTATCCATTGTCCAGCTTTCACATACATATGTTGTTGTTGCTGTTCTTAAGTGCTGTCAGGTCGGTTCCAAACATAGCGACCCTGTATAGGGTTTCTGAGGAACAACTGGTGAGCATGAACCACCGACTTTAAGGCTCAAACTGACTTTACAGTACAGTGCATTAACCCAAAATGCCACACCTGGACTCCTTACATACACATAAGACTGTTGAAAATACCATGGCTTGAGTCAAATACACCTTAGCCCTCAAAATGCTATCTTTGCTCTTTATCACTTTCAAGATCCTTTGCAGCAGATTTGCCCAATACAACATGTGGCTTGATTTCTTGACTGCAGCTTCCATGAGCATTGATTGTGAATCCAAGTAAAATCCTTGAAAACTTCCCACTTTTCTCCATTTGTTATGATGTTGTTTATTGCTTCATTTGTGAGAAGTTTTGTTTTCTTTACAATGAATTGTAATCCATGTTGAAGACTACATCTTCATAAATAAATGTATCAAGTCCTTTACACTTTCAGCAAGCAAGGTTTCATAGGCATAATGCAGTATGTGACTGAGTCTTCCTCCGATTCTGATGCTTAAGTGTTCTTCATGTAGTTCAGTTCATCGGATTATTTGCTCAGTATATAGTTTGAACAAGTATTGTAAAAGGACAAATCCCTGAAGCACTCCTTTCTGGATTTTAAACCATTTGGTATCACCTGTTTAGTTCAAACAACTGTCTCTTGTTTTATGTACAACTTCTGCATGGATACTATTAAGTGTTGTGAAAATCCCATTCTTTGCAATGTTTTCCAGAGTTCATTATGATCCGCACAATTTAATGCCTTTGCATAATCAATAAAACACAAGTAAACATTTTTCTGGGATTCTTTGCTTTCAGCCAAGATTCATCTGATGTTGGCAATGATATCTCTTGTTCCAAGTTTTTTTTGAATCCATCTTGAATTTCTGGCAGCTCTTTACCAGAGTATTTATGTAACTATTTTTGAATTATCTTCAACAACATGTAACTAGAATATAATATTAATCCTGGTATGGCATTTTAGGATAAACACTTGACCATAAGGTCAGTTTTAACTGCAAGGTCAGTGGTTCAAACTCACCAGCCCCTCTTAGGAAACCCTATACAGGGTCACTATGAGTCAGAACTACTCAGAAGTACTTCACAACTGCAACAAAAGATTAATGATATTCTTCAAAGATTTGTGTATACTGACGGGTCACTTTTCTTTAGAATGGGCATAAAATGGATCTCTTCCAAACAGTCGGGCCAGTAGCTGTCTTCCAAATTTCTTGGCATGTAATAGAGAGTGCTTTCAGTGCTGCATCAAATTATTGAGACATTTCAGTTTGTATTCTGTTCAGTAATTTCCTAGAGGTTTGATATTTTTTTCACTAAAGCCTTCTGTGCAGCTTGGATTGTTTTCCTTTGATACCATTAGTTTTTGATCATTTGCTACCTTTTGAAATGGTTGAATATCAAACCATGCTTTTTGATAGAGTGACTTTGTATATTCCTTCCATCTGTTTTGGATGCTACTGTGCCATTTCAATAACTTTGCCTGTAGAATACTTCAATATTGCAACCTGAGGCTTGAATTTTTTTCTTGAGTTCTTTCAGACTGAGAAATCCTGTTCTTCACTTTTGGTTTTCTGGTTCCAGGTTTTTGCACATTTTATGATAATACTTTACTTTTTCTCCTTGAGATGCCCTTTGAATTTTCCCATTCAGCTCTTTTACTTCTTTGTTTGCTCCTTTCTTTTAGCTACTCTACATTCAAAAGTAAGTTATAGAATATGACATCAATTTTGTCTTTTCTGTCTTTTTAATGACCTTTGGTTTTCTACATGCATAATGTTCTTGATGCCATCGCATCCCATGACTTGCCTGACCTTTGTCATTAGTGTCCTATATGTCAAATCTGTTCTTGAGATTGTTTCTAAATTCATGTATGATATATTCAAGATAATATATATGTATTTTTTTGTGGACTTTCAAAAATATCATTGAGAAAGGATATTTGTAATGAATAAGATGATATTTACTGTTCTCTTAAAGATTTACAGCCTTGGAAACCCTATCCAGTGTCATTATGAGTTGGAATCAATGGCAGTGAATTTGAGTTAGAATGCCTAGGATATTTATGTGTTCTATTTCATTTTTGATGACTTCCAACTTTCATATATTCATACATTGTATATTTCACATTCCCATTATTAATGGACGTTCTCAGCTGTTTTTTCACATTTTGAGCTGTACCACATCAGCAAATGAAGGTCCAAAAAGCTTTGCTCCATCCACATCATTAAAGTTTAGGTGCTGTTGATAAATGTGTTGGACTGCAAAATTGGTTTGAGCCGCAAGGTTGGTGGTTCAAGCTCACCAACTGCTCTCAGAAACCTTATATGGGGTCGCTATGGGTTGGAACTGACTCAATGGCACCTAACAACAACAACAACTTTGAGGAGGCAGCTTTTCTCCAAGTCGTATCGTGAATACCTTCTGATCTGAGGGGCTCATCTTCAGGTAGTATATCGGACAATGTATCACTGCCATCCATAAGGTTTTCAGCTGCTAATTCTTCAGAAATGGAACACCTATTTCTTCTTCCTAGGAGTCCTGGTGTGACATTGTGGGTTAATGTGCTGGACTGCAATGTTGGTTTGAACCACAAGGTCAGCAGTTCAAACTCACCAGCTGCTCCTCAGAACCTCTATATAGGGTTGGTATGAGTTGGAACCAACTCACTGGCACTTAACAACAACAATAACAAATCTGCTTTTAGTCTAGAAGCTCTGCTAAAACCTGCCTACCATGGGTAACACTGCTTGTATTTGAAATATCGGTTACATAGCTTTCAGGGTCACAGTAACATGTAAGCCAACGTTGTATGACAATCTTTCAGATGAGTGTAGAATGATATACTGGAAAAATGAAAAACATTCTATATACATTTACAAAAATATAAAAACACCTGAATTTTTTTTTTTTAAGAAACAAAACATGTTAAAGAATACAATAGGTAAAGAGAACAGAATATGCTCTCTAATGTAGATGAATAACTAAATGTGTTTATTAAGAAGACAGGTGAGCAATTTGCACAAAATTAATGATTAAAGAGATAATTGAAATACACTTTGTAAAGCTTAGAAGTAGCCTGAGAAAACAGATGAAAGAGATAACCATAATTTAGGAAAATCAATGAAAAAAAATGGTCTAGAATTATATAAGAAATAGTTGTTAATAATGAAGCTAACACAAACAAATATAAATAAATTCAGTGACTGGTCAACTAGCAAGGTGCTGATGGCTGGTTGTCTTCTCTGCAACTAAATGTCAGAAGACACTATCTGCAATGTGCTTAGTTGGACAGAGTCTCTTGGTGTGTTTCTATGCAAATATGTTCACTTGTTTATTTTTTTTTCTCCATGAAGAGTATGCTCTAAAAATTAATCTCAGTTGTTCAATGGTCTAGAAATATACCTTTTACTCTGAAATTACTTTAAATGTACTTACTGATGAAAGATAAATCAGAGATTAAGAAGTAGACCACAGGAAGTCACAGATAAAATAGAATTGTAGGGAACTTAAAAACCATTGAAAAACATTGCTAAATCTAAATAATTTTTGTAAATTCAGTTACAAAACTGAAGTCAATTACCAAAAGTAGTTATTGAATGAAAATATATAAAATATAATTTCATAAAACACAATATACAATATCTAAAACTTGGAGTTATCAAAAGAATGAGAGCAGTGCAGTGCAAAAATTAAAAATTCTAAATTTTGTAATCAGATGACTCAGTTGTACTATGTAATGTTGATAAGAAAGAAATATAGATCCATGTTGTTGTTGTTAATATAGTACCAATGAGTCACTTCCAACTCATAGCGACCCTATATAGGATTTCCAAGGAACAGCTGGTGAGTTTGAACTGCCTGCATTTGGTTCAAAATGACCTTGTGGTTGAGTGCTTATCCTACAGAGCTGCATCAGGGCTCAATGTGGTGGTGGTTATGTGCCGTGGAGTCGGTTCTGACTCATAGCAACCCTGTACAGGGTTTTCAAGGCTGTGAATCTTCAGTAGTTTCAAGGTAGAGGAGGTATTAAAAGATGCCTGAGACAATACCCACCAATTTCAGGACAGTGGCTCTTTTTAAGGAGTGTGGAGCTGGATTTTGGTTCTGTCTTTAATGGCTTGTTCCTTTAAGAGAGAATAAAATCTGAAACAAGTAAAACAAAATGTTAACATCTGTTGAATTTGATTACTACATTGGCGTCTGTTGTCAGCTCATTTGCTTTCTGTATTTTTTTTAGGTTTATATTATTTTACACTTTGAAATATTCATTTTGAAAGCTGTAAAGATACCTACTAAATGGAATTAAAAATGTAATATATAATAATAGTAAAGCATTGAAAGGGAGAACAGCAAGCTAGGTACTATGATAAAAAGACACTATTTAGCAAAATGTAAAAAATAGAGTAAGGTTACAGAAAATGGTCAAAATTACTTAACAAAATTAAGACTAAATATCCATAATGAGAATTAATGTCAATTATTTCAAATCCTCAAGTGACTGGTAATAATGATAATAATTGTTGAGTATTTGATAATTTGGTAATAATGATAATAATATTGAGTATTTATTACTTCTTAATATATGCTCGGCACTATGCTATATACCATCCTACATACTTTAAATCTTTTATATTCTTAATCATCATGACAAGCCTATGAATCAAAAATTACTAGTATCTCAAGCTCTTAGATATTAAGCTCACAAAATAATTCAACCAAGAGAAACAAAAGAAGTTAAAAAAGAAAAAAGAAGTTAAAGATATTCAGCTTTTTCTGACAAACAAAAAGAAAACATAAATAATAAATAATGATTTTAGACAATTGAATTAAATGCAAAACAGCAAATTATATATGTAAATTGATTTATGCATAACATAAAAGGAATATGGAATCCTGGTGTGACTGTATAGACTAGGTACTGGACTGCTAACCACAAGGTCGGTAATTCAAACCCACCAACTACTCCTTGGAACCACCCTACACAGGGTGGCTATTACTCAGAACTGACTCAATGGCATTTAACAACAACAATAAAAGGGATATTGTTGTTGTTAAGTGTCGTCAAGTCTGTTCCGATCCATGGCCATCTCGTATAGGGTTTCTGATGAGTGGCTAGTGAGCTTGAACCGCCGTCCTTGCAGTTCAAACCAACTTTGCAGTCCAACACATTAATCCACAGCACCACACCACGACTCTAAAAGGGCTATGCCATATGAATATTTGGTCATTTTGAGCCTTTTATAATAAAAACTATAGCATCTGGTAGCATAGTTGATACGAATCAGTCTGAGAACCTTAAGGTCAGCAGTTCAAAACTACCAGCTGTTCCGTAGGAGAAAGATGAGGCTTTCTGCTCCCATAAAGATTTACAGCCTCAGAAACCCAGTACAGGGTCACTATGAGTTGGAACCGACTCCACGGCACATAACCACCAACAACCATTAATATAATTAAGCATTATCAGAAATCAGGAACTATCATGCATGAGTTAGATGTATTAAAACATTTCTATATCAAGGATCTTGTAATGGATTTAATTGTGTTCCCCCAAAATATGCCTCAATTTGGCTAGGCCATGATTCCAGATGTTGTGTGGTTGTACTCCATCCTGTTATCTGAGGTAATTGTGTTCCATTTTGAGATGTGTTGTAAATCCTAACCTCTGTATGTTAGTGGGAGCCCTGGTGTGGTACTGTGGGTTAATGTACCAGACTACAAAGTTGCTTTGAACCATAAGGTTGATGGTTCAAGTTCACCAGTTGCTCCTCAGAAACCATATACAGAGTTGCTATGGGTTGGAATTGACTTGACGGCACTTCACAACAATAAGAACATATGTTAATGAGTCAGAATTCATGTGGGATGTATCTTGAACCACAGTCTTACAAAAGGGTATGACCCAAGTAAGTGTGTGGTTCAAGTCCCCACCCTACTCAAGTCACACCTTTGCTTGAGCCATAGTTCTTTCAAAATAAAAAAGGATATAGAAGTGAGCAGAGAGGAGAAGGGCCTCACTACTACTAAGAAAGATGAGCCAAGAGTAATGCTTTTGGATCTGGGATCCCTGCCCTGAGAACCTCCTAGATCCAGGGGAAGATTTGTGTCAAGGCACATGGAGCTCTCCAATGTCCATAAGGCCCATAGATGTTGAAAAAAGACAGGGACTCCCCCTACAGCCAGTTTCCTGAATATAGACATCTAGACTCAAACTGTGAGAAAATAAATATCTGCTTATTAAAGCCATCCACTTGTGGGTTTTTCATTATAGCAGTAATAGATAACAATGATAGATGTAATAAACAAAACAAAAACTCAGTCATTGCCATCAAGTTAATTTCTACTCATAACGAACCTGCATAGGGTTTTTGAGGCTATAAATTCTTTACAAGAACAGAAAGCCTCTCCCTTCTACTTCAGACAGTCTGGTGGGTTTAACTGCTGACCTTGAGGTTAACAGTCCAGTGCATAGTCTACAGTGCCACCAAGATGCCTTAAGAAGAAAATAGCGACACAGAAATTATTGCTTAACCCAGAATTTATGTACACAATGATCAAAATAGATATTCTTTACTAGTTAAGGTGAATTACTGTTTGATTTAAAGACTGTATGGACCCCTAAAACTATTGCCCTGCGATAATCTTTTCCTAAAGAACTGTCTATATGGAGTCAATATTGAAAACAGCAACTTACAAGTTTCAACAAGAAGCTTAGGGGACAGTGAATTTTTGTTAATGGAGGAGCAATAAATATTGATGATCTTTTTACATGGCAAAAGAGTAATTCATTAAAATTTTATATACATTAATGATGTTAGTAGAATATATGGTAGTAGAATGAAGATGTTCTATGGCACTGTGAGTTAATACACTGGACTGCAAAGTCCATTTGAACAACATGGTCAGCAGTTCAAGCTTCTCAGAAACCCTATACAGGGTTGCTATGGTCAGAACCTATTCAATGGCACTTAACAACAACAATAACAACAATTTATTTGATAAGAAGTAAGCATCTGAAATTATCAGCTTTTTTTATGTTTATATAGAGAAAATCTAATGGGATAGTCACTATAATTATAACCAAGGCAAAGAATCTCTTAGTTGCATTTATAAAAGTAAAATATATTTGCAGTTTATATTTACGTATACTGTTTATATGGCACTTAACAACAACAACAATACCTGAAAAATAAAGAGGATGAATTTTATCTGAACAATGCAGCTAGAAAGCAAATAGTTTTAAAAAGGAAAAAACAAATTAGAACAGGGCAAAAATCAGAATTTAATTCCATAGAGGAGTTAGTTATGCCATGAAAACATAACAGTGAGCCTTTATGTTCAAAAGACACATGAAGAGAAGACAGCAAAGTGCATGATTTAAAATAATTATTTGAAAACTAGTATATTTTCTATAAATCTATTACAAATTGTGTAGGGGAAAAGATCCAATTAATAAAAACAAAAATATAAACTATATTTTAAAATCTCTGAGACTTGACTAGAGGAAAATGAATAGAATTTCAGGATGTAAATTTTCTCCCACATTATTTTGTAGGCTTACTATAATTTTAGGGAGCATAATGTCTCCATAGGATAAGAACTGGACTACAAACCACAAGGTCGGCAATTGAAGTCAACCAGACATTCTGCGGAAGAAAGATGAGGCTTTCTGCTCTGGTAAAGATTTATAGCCTCGAAAACTCTTTGCAGGGTCACTATGAGTTGGAACTGACTTGACGACACTTAAAAACAGCAGTATGATTTAAAGTAAGCAGGAAATTAATTAAATTCAAGAATGATTATACTACAAGATTTTTGAAAAAGTTCATATTGTATTTATTTGTAAAGGATTATAAACAACCAAATTTTCCACAATAGCAGTATAGTTAAATTGTGTCATAATCATATGACCAAGTATAATATAGAATCATTTTTATGAAGAGCAGAAATAATTATGATTCCAAATAAAATGTATTATATCAAACTTTATGTATAATTGTTGTTATTAAATACTGTCTAGTCCATTCAGACTCATAATGACCCTGTATAGGGTTTCCAATACTTTAAATATTTATGAAAGCAAAAAGCCTCATTTTTCTCTCAGGGAGCAATTGGTGGGCTAAACTACAGATCTTGTGGTTTGCAGTCCAGTGCTTATCCTACAAAGCCACTGATGTATAGTAGCATACAGTATGATTTTTAAACCATTTTAAGCATTTACCTAATTATTGTTGTTGTTAAGTGCCTTCACATCAGTTCTGAGTCATAGCAACCCTCTCTAGGCTTTCAGAGGAGCAGCTGGTGAATCTGAACTGCCGACCTTGCAGTTTAAACCAACGCTGAGGTCCAGTGCATTATCCCACAGCACCACACCAGGATGCCTGCCTAATTATATATAGGAAAAATAAAGCACAGTCACTAAAATAATAGAGCTATGTATAATGATGGTGGTGGTGGTAACCCATGGAGTCGGTTCCAACTCATAGCAACCCTGCATAGGGTTTTTGGAGCTGTAAGTCTTTACAGAAGCAGAAAACCTCATCTTTCTCCCATTAAATGGCTGGTAGTTTTAAACTACTGGTTTGCAGTCTGACACATAACCACTATGTTACCAGATCCTTATATATATGGTGAAATAATACAGCAATTCTACATGATGTACATGTTCATCATTTTGTTTTCTTTTGTTTTTCCACAGTTGGGGAAATAACAAAAACAATGCACACATATATGACAGTCAGTCACAAAGTATTGTACCTAGGGTTCCAGTTTATACATGCACTGGCTTATTTATTTACTTTTTAATTTATTTAAAGATGCCTTGGTGGTCAGTGGATGGTGACAGACAAGTATTTTCAGTAATACAATTGCCTTAGTTAACCACACCTGCTTCCATGGAATTTATTCCAATTCATAGTGACGCTACAGAGCAGAGTAGAACTTTCCCTAGGGTTTGTGAGACTATAAATCTTTATGGGAGCGGACTGCCTCACCTTTCCCCTCACAGAGGAGCTTCTGGGTTAGAAACTGCCTATCCTGTGCTTACCAGTCTAGCACTTAGCATCAGTGCTCCTGTAGTTTCATTGTTGTTGTTGTTTTTGTGTGCTGGTGATTCAATTCCAACTCACAGCAACCCTGTATAGGGTTTCCGAGAGTGGCTGGTGGGTGTGAACTACCAACCTTACAGCAATCTAGTGTTTATCTTACAGTGCCACACCAAGGCTATCTTTAAAAAAAAAAAAAAAAATCCACCTAAAACAGTAACTTCAAAGTGTATCTGTCATCCAGTTAAATTCAAAGCAAAGATATCAGCTCAGAAGGTTATGGTGACTGTTTTTTGGGTTACAGAGGCAATCTTGATAGATTTTCTCAAAGGACACAAGACAATCACGGGTGTATTATATTATGTAGAAGCTTTAAGAAAATTGAAATCTGTACTAGTGAGAAAAAGGCCAGGAAATTTGCACCAAATAAATTATTATTTTTTCCAATAAAAGAATGTACCTGCTCCTTCTTTAAGTAAGGGATGTCCAACAAGATTTCATTGGGAAACTTTACCCCATCCACCCTGCAGCCCTGATCCTGCCTCTTCAGACAGCTTTCTGTTTCCCAAATGCAAAGAACATTGAAAAGGAACATGATTTGAGTCCTTCAAGAATGCCTAAACTGCCATTTTGATATGCTGTCAATTGAAGAGTGCAGGAAAGGTTACAAAACCAAATCCACTGTCATCAAGTTGATTCTGACTTGTCACATCTCTGTAGGGCAGAGGAGAGGTGCTTCTTAGGGTTTCTGAGACTTTACAAGGCAAACGGCCTCAGTTTACCCCATAGGAACAACTGGTGAGTTTGAACCCTAACCTCTGGTTATCAGCCCAATGCTTAAACAACTGTGCCACCAGATCTATCTTCTTAGTGTATTGACCTAATTGCTGTCAAGAAACAATACCTTCACATTTTTTTTTTTTTAATGTTTTATTGTGAGTTATGTGATAGTTTACATGGGAGAACATTGTTTCATTGCCATGGTTACAATCCCCTCCATGCATCATCAACCAACCAAAAGGTATACCCTGCAAGCTTGCCCCCACACCCCTTCCCC
>NW_006408579.1:6838455-6840514 GCF_000296735.1 Chrysochloris asiatica
TTCTGTTCTTCTAGCTGCTCCAGGCTGGTCTGCTTGTCCTTTCAAAAGTGGAAATTTCCCATATCTGGAGATCTGGATGTGGTTCAGGCTTCTACCTATAGTCTTATGTATTACAGAGGCTCCACAGGAAGCCTCCTTCACTGGACACGCTGTAGCCCCATTTTAGGTATTCCAATATAACTTCACATTTTGATATTTTTGCTTAATATACATTTCTACAATTTGGTAGCACGACATTTTGACTTATCCATGAATTGTGGTTTTAACTTATTTGTGATCTTTGCTATATAAGCTCATTTTTTTGTGTGTGTACTAGGCTTAAATACAGATATCTAATACTGCTAACCAAATTGGAAATTCAAGTTATTGAACATGAGTTTAGAGGTATTGCTTGTCCTGGTAGGGAGTCCTGGTGTAGTGTTGTGGGTAAATGTGCTGCACTGCAAAGTTGGTTTGAACCACAAGGTCAGCTGTTCAAGCTCACCTGCCACTCCTCAGAAACCCTATACAGTTTTGCTATGAGTTGGAACGACTCAACAGCACTTAACGACAATCAAAACAACAACTTGTGAAAAAGACAATTGACATGACTTCTTTCTCTCTTCCATCCTTCTTTTCTTTCTTCTTGTCATCAACAAGAGAATTAGCTCAAGATATGAAAATGAAAACTAATCTCAAACAATGGAAATGGACAGACATCGTTTATTTAAAAACCTGAAAAATTGGAAAGCATAATTGTCTATATAAGAGTTCAACATTCTGATATTACATTTTAGAGCATTTTAGGAATGTTTGTACCAAATATTCTCCAAGTTTATAAACCAATTTAGGCTTGCCTGATACTCAGATTACATGGAAAATAAGTTTTATATCTTTAAGAATATATAAACTAGGCTGAGTAATAGATTGAGAGTTTTGTGCTTATGAGCATAAACTGATTGTTTACCGTACTTTAACAATGATGAAATCACTAAAGGCTTCATAGCAAGACACAAAACCCTGGGGAAGCTATTAAGAATTCAGTATTAACAGTTCATGGAGAAAAATGGATTCTACTTACTAAAATGATTTTAAAATGTTTTCTATAAGATGCAAACATTATAACAGTGTGAAGTTGGACATTTTAGATATTTTGTATTTGATTCTTTGTTCTTATGCAAGTACTATGGGTTATTCCCAGAAGATTCCAATGGTTATAATGTCTAGTTAGTAGTGGATATAAAAATCTTTGACTAAGTATGAACAGGAAACAAATTTAAAAGGGATTGAGCCCTGAAAGACACTTCCAGACATCCCAGAATTGCTTAAGACTGTCTGACACCCAAAAGTCTGCAGTAGAAATGGATGTGAATTAAACAAGTCATTTGTTTCAAATTGGAATATTTCTGAAGCTCTACCTGAGACCTTTATCTTCTTCAATGCCATACTCCATCCATATATTAGAATGTATCCTGCAAATAAAATATATTTGTATAATCCTGACTAAAACCAGCTTTTGTCATAATAATCCATGATTCTTCACATGTATTCTCAGAAAGAAACAGGAAATATGGAAACAAACATCTGAAAAAGGTGAAGGCAAAAACTTCCACTTGGGAATACTTACTTAATCAATGATTAGAAAACAGCAGCAAATGTTGTTTTGCTTAATTTCTTTTTTTATTCACTTTATAATGACAGTTAAGGGAGGGATTTGCCAGGTCCTGAAATTTCTCTTGGTTTTGGTTCTGGGGAACCTTTCATATTTGCAAACAGCTTGCCAGAGCATAGCTAAAATGGAGAGCTTGTGTTTCCAGAGTGGAGGGAAAGCAGCTTTCAAAGAGCAGAGTAATGATTTCTAAGCTGGTGTTTATCACTGTATTTCAAAGCATTCTTCTTGTTGTTAAATGTTGTCAAGTTGGTTTCAACTTATAACAGCCCTGTCAAGGGTTTTTGTGGAGCATCTGTTGGGTTTGAACTGTTTACCTCGTGGTTTGTAGTCCAGTGCTGGTCCTACAGTACCACACGAGGAGTCCTTCAAAGGATATCAGTTATTAATTAATATATACACTCTGGTAGC
>NW_006408579.1:6841019-6849583 GCF_000296735.1 Chrysochloris asiatica
AGGAACTTTGTTTACTTGTGGGATGCACCTCAAAATGGGGAGAAACAGCTTCAAACAGCTACTAATAACCTGAAAAATGACAGGTACGAGGTACAATCTAGGGAAATTGGAAGTTGTCAAAAATGAAATGAAATACATAAAGATTGATATCCTAGGCTTTTGTGAGTTGAAATGGACAGGGATTGGCCATTTGGAATTTGACAATCATACAGTTGATTATACAGGAACAACAAATTCAAGAGAAATACTGTAGCATTTATCACCAAAAAGAACATTTCAAGATCTAGCTTGAAGTTCAAAACTGTCTGTGATAGGATAATATCTACACGTCTACAAGGAATAACATTTAAATACCCCACTATTATACAAATTTATGCAGCAACTGATAATGAAACTGAAGAATCCTACCAACTTCTTCAGTCTGAAATAAATCAAATATGCAATCTAACTGTATTTATAATTACTGGTGATTGGAATGTGTAAGTTGGAAACAAAGAGGGAGGGTCAGTCTTTGGAAAATACGTCCTTGGTGATAGAAAGCATGCTGGAGATCACATGGTTGGATTTTTCAAGTCCAATGACTTCTTTGCAAATATCTTTTTGAAACAACATAAAAGACGATTATATACATGGAACTCACCAGATGGAATACACAGAAATCAAGTTGATCACATATATGGAAAGCGATGGTGAAAAAGCTCTATATCATCAGCCAAAACAAAGTCAGGGGCAGACTGTGGAACAGAAAATCAATTGCTCTTATCTAAGTCCAGGCTGAAGGTGAAGAAAATGAAAACAAGTTCACAAGAGCCAAAATATGACCTTGAATATAGCCTATCTGAATTTAGATATCATCTCAAGAACAGATTTGACACTAATGATGGAAGACAGGAAGAACTGTGTGATGACATAAAAAATCATAAAGGAAGAAAGCAAAAAATCATTAAAAAGACAGGAAGAAAGTAAAGACCAAAATGTATGTCAGAAGAAACTCTGAAACTTGCTTTCTAGCATAGAGATGCTAAAGTGAATGGAAGAACTGAGGAAGTAAAAGAGCTGAATGGAAAACTTCAAAGGGCTGCTCTAGAAGACAAAGTCAAGTATTAAAATGAAATGTTTAAAGACTTTGAGATAGAAAAAGGGAAGAACACATTTAGTAGTCTCAAGCATTAAAAACTAAAGAAAAAATTCAGGCTTCAACTTGCAATATTGAAAGATTCCATGGGCTAAATAGTGGATGATGCAGAAAGCATCAAAAGAAGATAGAAGAAATACACAGAGTTACTGTACCAAACATAAATGCTTGATGTTCAACAATTTCAAGAGGTAGCATATGATCAAGAACCTGTGGTACTGAAGGAAGAAGTCCAATCTGTACTGAAGGTATTGGCGGCAAACAAGGCTTTAGGAATTGATGGAATACAGATTGCAATACTTCAAAAAACTGATACAGCAGTGCAGGTGCTCACTCACTTATGCAAAGAAATTTGGAGGACAGCTACCTGGTCAACCGATTAGAAGATGTCGATATTTGTGTCCATTCTAAAGAGAGGTGACCCTAGAGAATGTGGAAATCATCCTACAGTATCAGTAATATTGCATGCAAGTAAAATTTTGCTGAAGATAATTTAAAAAATGGCTGCAACAGTACATTGACAAGGAAATGCCAGAAAATAAAGCTATATTCAGAAGAGAACATGAAACTAGGTGTATCATACCTGATATCAGATGAATCTTGACTGAAAATAGGGAATACCAGAAAGATATTTGCCTGTATTTTATTGACTGTGCACAGGTTTTCAACTGTGTGGATCATGACAAGCTGTGGACAACATTGTGGAGAATTACTGTTCCTGGACACTTGATAATACTCATGAGAAACCTGTACATAGATCAAGAAAGTTGTTTACTGTTGCTTTCGACTGGGTGGAACATGAAAAGCCATAGATAACATTGCAAAGAATGGGTATTTCTTTGCAATGTTATCTATAGCTTTTCATGATTATAAAAAGTATTTCCAGAACGCTTGATTATGCTCACGAGGAACCTGGACATAGATCAAGAGTCAGTCATTTAAACAGAACAAGGGTTATTAAATGGTTTAAAATCAGGAAAGATGTGCACAGGGCTGTATTATTTCATCATACTTATTCAATTTGTATGCTGAGCAAATACTTTGAGAAACTGGATAATATGAACAAAAGCATAACATCAGGATTGGTGGAAAACTCATTAACAATTTGTGATATCCAGATGTTACAACTTTGCAGGCTGAAAGCAAATAGGACTTAAAATACTTATTGATGAAGATCAAAGCCCACAGCCTTCAGTGTGGATTGAACTTCAATGTAAAGAAAACAAAAAGCTTCACAAAGGGACCAATAAGTGGCATCATGGTAAATGGAGAATTTATTGCGGTCAAAGACTTCATTTTACTTGGGTCCACAATCAATATTCAAGGAAAAAGCAATCAAGAAATCAAATGATGTATTGCATTAGGCAAAACTGTTTCACAACACTACTTTAAAGTGTTCCAGAGCAAATACATCAGTCTGAGGACTAAAGTGCACCTAACCCAAGCCATGGTATTTTCAATTGCTTCGTATGCATGTGAAAGTTGTATAATGAAGAATCAATCCATTTGAGTTATGGTGGAGAAGAATATTAAAAGTACTGTGGACTGCCAGAAGGACAAACAAATCTATGCTGAAAGAATACATGCTCCTTATAAGCCAGAATGGTGAGACTTGGTCTCTCATACTTCAGACATATTATCAGAAGGGACTAGTCCCTGTAGAGGGATATTGTGCTTGATAAAGTGGAGGGTCTGTGAAAAAGAGGAAGACTCCACGCCCCCCCAACAAGATGGATTGGCACAATGGTGGCAATAATGGATTCAAGTATAACAATTGTGAGGATGGCACAGGATTGGCGTAGTGTTTTGTCTTGTTGTACGTAGTGTCAATATTGAGCTGAGTCAGTTTAATGGCACATTAACAGCAACATATATGTGTGTGTGTGTGTATATATATGTAGATTCATAGAGAGAGAGTCATTCAAGGTGTGGTGATGCATGATAAGTATGGACAGCTAACCAAAAGGTTGGCAGTTCAACCCACTCCTAGGAAACGCTATACAGGATCACTCTGAGTCAGAACCAACTTGATGGCACTTAACAACAACAATAACACATTTAATGGAATTTTTTTCCTTTAGTATACATATTGCTATATAATGGAATTTTTTTTCTTTAGTTTTAAATTTTGTCCGTTATTCAGATTTTCATAGGACTTACTCAGAATAAACAATAATATTGAACAAACTAAAAGTCACTATTGGATAGTGATTTTTCTTAATGTTCCAGAGATAATGTAAACAAGAAACAAATTAGGAATTGTTTTGTTTCCTCTCTGTCTGTGCCTCTCTGGATATGTGTGTGTGTCTGTCAGTGTTCCATGGTGTTTGTGTGACCTTACCTTTGTCCCTCTTTTTTTGTTCATTTGTCTTTTTTATTTATTACCCTGCAGTTCCATGCCCTATAACCACTACCTTTCCCTATTGCCACCTACCCCCCTCCTACCACCTATAGTGAAGATTGTTGTTTTTGTTGTTAATTGTTGTTAAGTTGTTTCCGACTCATAGTGACCTTGTATAGGATTTCCAAGGAGTGGCTGGTGAACTTGAACGGCTGACATTGCAGTTCAAACCAACCTTGCAGTCCTGCACATTAACCCACAACTCCACACAAGGAAGGTGGAATGGTGGATTTGCTTTGAATTCAAGATTCCCTGCTGAAAACAGTGCCTTTGAGTCCAGCTCAGAGACTGTCTGCTAAGAATGTCTCCCTCTAAGCTGAAATTCTGACCCTATACATTCCCTCAGGTACCTTGTTCCTTGTTGCAGATCTTAATGTTCTAGACCATTACCTTCCACACACAGGCCAAGGACATGAGCAATGAGTTTCAATGGGAACATACCAGTTCAGTCACTTCTGAGTCACCATGTGGCCTGATATGTCTTGGGACCAGAAGAGACAAACCAAGAAAGAAAAAGGAAAGGATTTGGACTTGAGAGTGGAAAAATAAAGGCAAATTTTACCCTAAAAAAGAAAAATAAATTATGTAAATTATGACACATCAAGAAAACATAACTCAAATAACCAGGTATGAATATTCATCCCTGTCTTGACAGAAGGGCAATAGCAAGCCGAGTGCTTGCAGCTTATTACTAACCAAGAACTCTTTCAGTGAACTGCATTTTAAAAGAATTTGTGATTAGGTCTGTTGGCCAAAACTGTAGGAGACTTTTTTTTGTTGTTTTTTTCTTCTTCTTTTTTAATCTTGGCATTTTGGATGCCTAGCTTCCCACTGAAACGTATTTCTCTCTAATCACAACAATCCCAGGTGGTTTGCCTCACTCACACCAGGACCTTGCAGGCTGAGTCATTGCTGACAGGAAGAAGCACATTATCTGGGCAACTTATTATCCTTTTTACAGTGGTCTCTTTGTTCCCACAATGAAAGTGATGCCCAAAGTATTATGAATCACTCCTGTGTCTATGATGTTAAAAGAACAACACAGCACTATGTTCATTCACATCATTTTCTCTATTCCTATAAAATGCCCCTGCCCCCTGCTCAAACTCTAACTTTTTATCAGCACTGTTGAACCGACCTCGGTGAAATGTTCTATATTCACATTGGCAAATACAGTAGCCACTAGACACGTTGCTCTTGAACACTTGAAATGTGGTGAGTGCAACCAAAAAGTTGACTTGTTAATAGTGTTAGAATGTTTAAGTAGTTTAGAAAGTTTAAGTAGTCATATGTGGCTGGTGGCTGCCATATTGCAGAGCATAGTTTAAACTCTTCAAATATTAAAGAGTTCCAGAGTGCAAAACTGTTCAGAATCCCAAACTGCCAGGATGCATGATGGCTTTATTCTCTCAGAAAACTTTCTTTTAACTTTTCTAATTATTCTAAATCATTCATCATCATTTGTCATTAGACTTCAGACTAATCAACCATTACAGCTACAGAAAACTCAAGAAGATAAAATGTGACATTATTTTTAACACCTCTGTACTGTTCTTCAAATTGCTAACATATAGGTACCAGGAATCACAATTACATTTCATATTAAAATGACGTGCACTGAGCAGGAACAATCATTTCATTTCTGATGTGATTTTTCCATTGGGATTTACAATACATCTGTGATAACCATGCTTTCTATTCTTTAACCTACTATTATCAATGATTAAAATGAATTGATGCCAGTAACATTGTCATTATTGTGTGTGTGTATGCATACACCTACTCCTCACTTCTAAGCTGTCTCATTATCCAACATCTGGCATTTAGGACAACTTTGAAAATTTTCTTCATCAGAAGCAATTCTTCTGATGATGTGTGCCTCAATAGGGTCATAGTCAGGCCTGGACATCTTCTGTGGGTCAGTAGGAATGATCTACTGAGGGTCAAAGCAATGACCTGGCCAAGTATGAGGTTGTAGCTGGCTAACTGACAGCTAGATGCCTTCTTCCACTGGTTTGCAACAACTCAGTCCAGCCAATGCTGGATGGTGGGATTTCCTGTCTCATACTTTAGACATTTTATCAGAAAGGACCAGTCCCTGGAGAAGGACATCATGCTTGTTAAAGTAAGGGTCAGCGAAAAAGAGGATGAGCCCCAATGATATGGACTGGCACAGTGGCAACAGCAGTAGGCTCAAGCAAAATGACAAGATTGTGAGGGTGGCCCAGGACCAGGCAGAAATTCTACTGTCTTGGAAGGCATTTCTGTCCAAATGTTTGGATCCCTTGTCTTTGATGATTCTCGTTCCTTTTAACGTACTTTTGTTAAATATTCCCTATAATTGCCTAAATTTTTATATTGCCTGTTTAAAGTAGTCATCTTAACCTCAAAGTGTAGATGTTACCTTTACCCACCTTAGTTGATTGACATTCCCTCACTATGGTTAGTTTCTTCTATACTCACTGTTCATGTACTCAGAGTTGCTTTTTGGAAAAAAAGCTGCTTCAAATGAGCTTACTTTTAGAAAACTTAGGTTTTAGGTAATTAAAGATACTAAGTAGGAATAGTTAGGAGTAACAACCCTGTCTTAGTTTCCTAGGACAGCTATAACAAACTACCATGAAGTGGGTGACCTTAGAGAACATGTATTTATTGTCTCATAGTCCTGTTATCAATTATAATTACAACATGAACTCATTTGGAGTTCTAACAGAAAGTCGTGATGCAGTCAGACTCCTAATCATTGCAACTTGGATTACAGATAACTCTAGCAGGAAATGAGGTCCAAAGAGTTGGAAGAAGTCTTCTTTCAGGCTCAAATTGTACCTTATGATGGTGTACACAAGATCAATGTAATGTCTGTAAGACCTGTGAGACTATAAGATTCACGTTTCAGAATCCATCTTAGTGTTCATCTCTTCACAGTTCCAATATTCTGAGAGAGGTAACTGTCCACATAACCAAACTTCCAGCTATGATAGTTGAGACTCACTCTTGGTGCAATCATCTGTGACTAAGAGTGATCCTAGGCAAGATCATCTACAGTGGTGTCAATAGGGGGGTGTTAGAAGTGTGGGCAGCACTGGATCACTCTGTCAGATGAGGTGATACCAAAATGAGGGTACATTAAGTTTTTGTGCAGTGTTTCAGCAGAAATGTATTACTTGTTATAAAAATATGTGTGCAGCTAGTTATAATAATAAAGATTTTATAAGCCCAGGTTACATGTATCAATATGCCTATGGAGGCTGAAAATCTGTGCTAATTTAATTTTAAACTTTCTACTGTGCTCTATTCAGAGCTATTATTACTAGCCAAATTACAGTGACACTTTGAATCACATGGTTTTGTCTGTATGTGTTACAAACATGCACTGTTGTTTTTGTTTTGTCAGTGTTTTATAGTCACTGGTATTATAAATTATTTCTGGTGTTACTGCCACAATATTGTGGTAATTAGTCTATATTAATAACTTTTTGGATTATTAATTAGTAATTACAGGAAAAGAAAAAAAGACAGACTTCCGCTCATTTACTAATATCGTTGTAACTAATTAAATGTAGTTCAGTGTAGAAATATTTTACAAAAGAATTGTGTTTTTAGTAATGATACAATCTAAGAAATATTACATTTAAGCAATTAACAACTGTAGTTATCACATATTGCTATGTGAATGACATTTGTAATAAACATTACAGAGAATTTTGTATGGTCTATTAGTAGTGAAAGAGAGCCATGGTAATGGGGTGATACCATGTGTTAACCCAATAAATGACACAAACGAACCCTAAGTGACATAATTGGTAATGCTAATATGTCTTATGTCCACAACAAGCAAGAGCTGTGGTACCCTCAAAATAGTGGAGTTGAGGGGCATTAGTGAGAAAGTAATTGGTTATCTAATTTCGTGGGGGTTTTTTTCCCCATTTTTCTGGAAGGTGAATCTGTTGCTTATATAACTTTGGTTACTTAACAACCATTCATGGTTTGCTGGTAAATGCTTAACAACCTGGGCAAAGTGAGAGGGAAGGGTTGGACTCTAATTTGTGGGATTTGCTGATTTCAATGGTATAAGTATTTGTACCATGACTGACTTCCAGCTGACAACAGGAAGACATTGAATGACAAGTCACAGTATACACAGTTGTGAAAACATGTCTTAGTATACCATCATACAATATTTCTAGTATAAAAATGCAATGAATATCATAGGTAATCCAAGAAGCGTAAATAATAGTATAATAAAATAAAATAATGAGTTTTGAGAATTTAACTTTAATGTTAAGGCACCTGATTTAATTATGTTGTTGTAAAGTGTTGTTGCGCTGGTTTCACTAGGAGGTGTAAACTCCTAGTGACCTTGTAAAGGATTTCTGAGGCTTTAAATTTTCTTAGGAACAGAAGGCCTCATCTTTCTCCTGAGAAGCAGCTCGCTAGCTCGCATCATGGACTTTGCGGTTTGCACGCTTTCTGGTGCTTATCATATAAAAACATAATGGAGGATTGATGAGTTTCAAGTATGTATTAACATTTCTCCCCATGCAGTTTATTTATTTATTGAAACATTTTATTGTGTTTTAGGTGAAAGCTTGCACAGCAAATTAGTTTTCCATTCAACAATTTATACACAAAATGTTCCATGACATTGATTGTTATCCCCGCAATATGTCAGCACTCTCCCAATTTCAGCTACCAGGAGCCCTGGTGGTGTTGTAGGGTAAGCACTGTACTTTAACAGCAAGGTTGGCAGTTCAAACCCATCAGTTGCTTCACTAGAGAAGATAAGACTGTTTTGCTTCCTTAAAGATTTACAACCTCAGAATCGCTATACATGGTTATGAGTTGGAATTTACTCAATGACAGTGGATTTGGTTTGGTTTTCTGAATTTATATCCCTAAATTTCTTTTTCCCTCCTTGCCTTCTAGTCTTTGCGGGTTTTTTTGGCAAATGTCACCCATTTGGTCTACTGTTGTTCTAAGGAACACATTCCTCATGGGTATTATTTATTTCATAGACCAATCTATAGC
>NW_006408579.1:6849818-6883330 GCF_000296735.1 Chrysochloris asiatica
AGGAGCGACCAGTTGCTGGAGAAGGATATCATGTTTGGTAAGATGGAGGGTCAGAGAAAAAGAGGAAGACCCCCAACCAGATGAATTGGCCAAGTGGCAGCATCGATGAACTCAAGCGTGGCAACAGTAGTGAGGTTGGCCCAGGATCAGACATTGTTTCATTCTGCTGCGCATAGGTTGCTATGCGTCGGTGCTGACTCGATAGCACCTAACAACAACAACAAGACCAATCTATTATTGGGCTGAAAGTTTATTTTCAGGAATTGCTTCAGTTCTAGGTTAGAAAGATGACTCCAGGTGATAGTGGACTCCTGCTGTGACACTGTAGGATAAGCACTAGGCTGCTAACCACAAGGTTTGAAGTTCAAACCCACTAAGCACTCCTCAGAAGCCCTATGCATGGTTGCTATGAGTCAGAGCTGGCTCAACAGCACTTAGAACCAACTCAACAATAACAAGAATGATGGTTTCTAGAATTCCTCTAGTCTCTCTCAGACTACTATGATTAGTCTTATTTATGAATTTGAATTTTGTTGTACATTTATTCCTTTCTCATTGGTGTTTGTTATTGTTTAGTGCTGTCAAGTTGGTTCTGACTCACAGCAACCCTGTATAGGGTTTCCAAGAAGCAACCAGTGGGTTTGAACCTTCAACCTTGTGGTTACTACTCCAGTGCTTATCTTACAGTGCCACACCAGGATTCCTCCTAACTGGCAACTTTTAACTGGTGAATTCTATTTTTCTTTGGTTAGACCAGTTGGTCATGGTAACTGTACACCGTCTAGTTCTATTGGTCTCAGGTTAGAGAAGACTTGGTTTCATGTGGACCATTAGACTAATTGCTTACTTGAGTCTTTGATTTCCTTCACTCTCCTTTTCCCCAGACGGAAAAAGGCAAATCATACCTTACATGGCCACTTACAAGCTTCTAAGACCCTAGACACTACTCATCAAACTAGGTTGTAAAACATTATCTTTATGAAGTGTGTTATACCAGTTGACCTAGATGATCAAGACTATGGTCCTTAGACTTCAAACTCAGTAACTCAATCCAAGTTGGATATGTCTAAGAACTTTTTATCATTGTGCACCAATGTGCTCTACAATGTGGCTCTGTAGCCTAAGGTCATTTGAATTGCAAGATTAGCAGTTCAAATCTACCAGCTACTCCTCAGTAACCCTACATAGAGTTGCTGTGAGTCAGAACTGACTCGACGGCACTTAACAACAACAACAACAACAATACAATATATATATGGAATCCTACTGTAGTACTGTAGGATAAACACTGAAATGCTAACCAAAAGGTTGGCAGTTCAAACCCACCAACCACTCCTCAGAAATCCTGTACAGGATCACTATGAGTCAGAATCAACTCAGAGGCACCTAACAACAGCAACCCATATATGCATGCATGTGTACTCACATTACCTTATATCACCTGTATAGCACACATATCTACTGACAAAGTTTTGGTTGTTATTACTGTTACTGTAGAATTATGTATGTTATAGCATTTGCTATTGTTGTCTTTTATTCTTGGATACCTCTCAGTGTCTTCATTGTTCATTTACCTTTGTCACTTTGTGACTTCCCGTATTGCATACCGCCAGGCCTTTAAGCAGATTTAACACATGTCTACTATTTTGTGAAGTTGTCAAGGACTTCATTCTTCTTGGATCAACTATCAACACTCATGGAAGCAGCAGTCAAGAAACCAAACGGCATATTGCATTAGGCAAATCTGCTGCACAAGATCTTTTTCAAGTGTTGAAGAGCAAAGATGTCAGCTTGAGGACTAAGGTGTGCCTCACCCAAGCCATGGTATTTTCAATAACTTCATATGCATGCGAAAGCTGGACAGTGAATAAGGAAGACCATAGAAGAATTGATGCTTTTGAGTTATGGTGTTGGAGGAGAATATTGAAAGGGCCATGGGCTGCCAAAGGAACCAACAGACCTGTGCTAGAAGAAGTGCAGCCAGAGTTCTCCTTGGAGGCCAGGATGGGCAAACTTCGTCTCTCATACTTTGGACATATTGTCAAGAGGGACAAATCGCTGGAGAAGGATATCATGCTTGATAAGGCAGAGGGTCAGAGAAAAAGAGGAAGACCTCCAATGAGATGGATTGGCCAAGTGGCAGCATCGATGGACTCACGTGTGGCAACAGTAGTGAGATTAGCCCAGGATTGGGCAGTATTTCGTTCTGCTGTGCATAAGGTCGCTATGGGTTGGTACTGACTTGATGATGGCACCTAACAACAACAACAATAATAACAACAATGTTGTGTAACGTTGTAGGATAAGCACTTGACATCATGGTCAGTTTGAACCACAAGGTCAGCAGTTCAAACTTACCATCAACTCCTTGGAAACTATACAAGGTCACTGTAAGTCAGAACCGACTCAATGGCACTTAACAGCAACACCACCACCATCTAGTAAGTAATTCACCATCCCTCCCTCTCATTCTTTTTAACCATCAAATAATGTTGCATTTTGTGTTTATACCTGTTCTTGACTTTTTATAAAAGTAGTATCAATATTTCCCTTTTATACCATACAATATTGACTCATTTAACTTAGCATAATGTTCTCCAAACTCATTCATGTTATAAAATGTTTTGCAGATTCATCATAATTCTCTGTCATTTATATAGTATTTCATTGTATGTATGTACCATAGTTTACATATTCATCCTTTGATGGATACTTAAGCTATTTCCATATTTATACCACTGTGAGTAATGTTGCAATGAATATGGGTGTGCATATGTCTCTTCTTATAATGACTTCTTATTTCTCAGATATATGCCAAGTAGTGGGATTGGTGAATCATATGGTATTTCTATTTCTAGCTTTTAAAGGAAGTACATATTATTTTCCATATTGGTTATGCCATTTTACAATAGGTATCAACTTTGTATAAGAGTTGTAAACTCTCCACAACTTCATCAGAATTTGTTGTTTTCTCCATTTATCAGTTTCCTTTTTGCATATGTGAGATGGCATCTCATTGTTGTTTTAATTTGCGTCTCTCTAATTGAACTTTAGACTCCTGGTGTGGCACTGTAGAATAAGCACTGGGCTGGGAACCACAAGGTCAGCAATTCAAGCCACCAGCTGCTCCTTTACAGGATAAGTATGAGCTGGAATCAACTCGATGGCACTTAACAGCAATGAATTGAATCTTAGTGTGGCAATGTAGGATAATCACTGGATGTTTTGGATGCTTGCAAGGTTGTGTGTTTAAAACCAACTGTCAATGCTCAGAAACCCTATAAAGTGTTACTATGGGTCGGAACTGACTCACTGTCACTTAACAACAACAAATGATTAATGATCTCGAGCATTTTCTTATGTCCTTGATAGCTTCCTAAATGTCCTCTTTGGTGAAATGTTTGTTTATGCCCTTTGCCCATTTTTTGACTGGATTGTTTGTCTTCTTTTTATCATTGAGATGTTAAAATTTTCAATAGATTTTAGAGATTAGATTCTCATCAGATATGTCATTGCCATTTTTACCCCCAGTCTGTTTCTCTTTAGTACTCTTTGTTAATGTCTTTTGATGACCATAACTATTCATATTTTAGGAGGTTCCAGTAATCTAGTTTATCTTCTGTCACTTATGCATTTTTAAGAATGTTTAATAGCGTATTTATACCATAATGTAGGATCCCTGGCTTTGCCTATATATATATTTTTTTTTTTTTTTTTTCAAGAACTTAATAGTTTTCTTGTTAGTGTTTAAGTCTTTGATTCATTTTGAGTTAGTTTTTGTATATGGTGTGAGGTATGGATCCTGTATCAAAATCTGTTGATGTAATAAAATTTCTTAAATTATAAGTTTAAGTATTTTAAATTTTAATAATGGCTGTATCTTAAAACTAGATGGTATAGTTTCTTAAAAGTTAAAAGAAATTAGTTATCATAATCTTGTACCTGCCAACTCCAGAACATACCTGCTGACAAGATCAGACCACCCACGATTTTACTTCTCCCATTATAAATCTATTAGGAAAATGATGCTTTTACATGTGGAACTATTAGAAGATAATATAAGATATAACTTACTTAAATGTCAAACCTGTGGCCTTCAATTTGGTTCTGACTCAGTCATCTAATGTGTGTTAGAGTAGAACTTCAATCCATAAGGCCATTAGTGGCTGCTGTAATCAGGACTCGATTACAAGGCTTTTCTTTCAAGGTGACTCTGCATCGATTTGAACTGCCAAACGATTGGTTAGCAGTGTAGCACTTAACCATTTGTACCACCCAGGAACTACTTAAAATTTAAATAAGTATGTATAAACTAGACATTTTAAGTACTTCAGGGAAGGGTAATTGTATGTACACTGAAAAAACGCATATTTTCTTCTATATTTTTAATATCAATGTTTTATTTATCATGACCTTCCCAAGATATACACTAAAATCCTCTTACGTAAATCCATACATATCAATTATTTCTTGGGGTAAAGTGAAATCATGTTCTTCACTGTTTGTTGTGACTTCTGAGAATCTCCAATTGCAAGGGGTAATAAAAGATTCGAAACTTTTTACAGGAAGCTGAACTGAGAATTACATGACACATGATTAATAATTCATAAAATTTGGACTTTGAGAGAATTATTTGTGGACTGAATGGATGAATTAGTAGAAATAATCCATGACTACCCTTGGGAGACCTTGAGAAAAGTGATCAAGAAAAGTGGCACTTGGGTTTAATAAACTTCAGGCTGTTCAGATACATCTACTAACTAATGAATTGTGACATATGTAGCCTGGACTTTGGCCAGAAGTGATACCCAGTGCTATAAATGTCTTGCATATAGAGTGTCTGTTTCCAAAGAAAGTTGTTGCTATGTTGGGAGAGTAATTACACAGCTGCCAGAAGGAAGAGCAATTACCTCTCCCCACCCTCTGAAGCTCACCATGATTTATTGGGTGTATTTGTACTCTTAAGCGGATCTGTCTTTTTCTTCCTGGAATGTTTTCACACCTCAATATGAATCTTTCTTCCCCTGAACTCACCTCATTTGCATCTGAAATATTGATCTAGTTGACAAAGAATACAGCAGTGTGAGTGTGTGTGTGTTCCTAGTGTTCAATTATAAGATTCTTAACATATTATCTTTGCAATTTAGGGAGATTTGACATAGTACTGCCTTTTTCCTCGAAAGTTTTGCCTATGAGAAGCAAACTCCATTATGAGACTGAAAAAGACCTTCAGTCTTTTCTATGGCATTTGTTCACGAAGCTTGCAATAAGAAGTGATTTATGAAAGCCTGCCAATGCAAGAAAACCATAATGTTTGTGACAAATTATTTTCCATCCATTTTAGATCAGCAGTTTTAGCAATCCATTCTCAATGGTATCCTAAATACCAAATGTCTTCTGTCACACAAATGCTTCTTGATAAAGTTGATGAAAACCTTGGAAGGTTTTAGTTACTCATCTTCCCTTTGGAGAAGTAGTGAAACGTATTGCTTTCAGTTACCTGAAGCATTTTCTCTCTGGAAAAAGACCTTCACTTTTCCAGATTAGCAATCATCTAGGAGCTATAGAAAGGCCTTTGTACATACCAAATGATTTCTAGAAATGTCTGCTTTGATCGACCTCTGACTCTCTCTCTCTCTCTCTCTCTCTCTCTTTTTACAAAGGGAAACCGTTGTGTGCTCTTGGTTTTCCTACCAATTTCCAACTGTACTCTGAGAAAATTAAGTTTCTTTGCTTCAAAATAAATGCTTATATTGTATTTTCTAAAGTGACAAATATATCACATCATCAAAATCTTAATGCCCAATCAAAGATGTAATGCAGACAACTCTGGGTTTAGTCAACCTCTTCTATAAGAAGAAGTTTCTTGATTTTAAATTTTTTCTTTGCCTAGCAGCATAGAAAAATAAAATGTGGTGGGGGTGGGGTGGGAATGAAGCCATAATATATACTGTAGATTTCTTGTTTACAAAGGACCGAAGAAGATAGCCATTGTTTCAGAACAGGTTAAGGGTACTCCTATACCCGTTTAAAAGAATAAATCCAGTGACTTTTCTTTGACCCTTTCACTTTCTGGAATAAAAGGTATTATGTGATTATTCCAGTATGAAATTATTTTTATTGTTGTATGCTCTCTCACAACGCTGTCAGGCCCAGGCCCACGAAGTTGGATTGACCTGCTCTTATAGCACAGGTTGTGGGTACAGTGGAAAAACATGTTGATGTTGAGTTGGAAATCAGATAAGTTGACCTTTGAATCTGCAAATATATGCTGTGAGAAGATGAATATAATTTCTAAGAGACAAATTGCATTCAACTAATGGTGTAGGATAAACACTGGACTGGACAATATGGTTGATAATTCAAACCCAACAACAGCTTCTCAGAAACCCTATATAGGATTGCTATGAGTCAGAACTGACTTAACAGCACTTAACAGCAAGAATTAACTAACTGGAAGCCATGATGGAATAACGGGTTATATGCTGGGCTGTTAACTACAGGACTGGTGCTTTCAATCTGCCAGCCACTCTATGGGAGAAAGATGAGGCTTCTGCTCCCATAACGGTTTATAGACTTGGAAATCCTAAACAAGGTATCTCTGAATCAAAACCAACTTAACAGCACATATAAGAGCTATCAAGTGGTTACTTTGATCATTTACTGAGCATGCTATAATTAAAGCAGCAATTCAATTTTGATCAAGTCTGTGACATATTCCTTCAAGGTTTGCCACTTTCACCCATCAGAAGATATTCTTCTCTCTTAACAGAAAAATGGACACTGCTATTTCCAGGAAATAGTCTTGAGGTTAGTTTAACTTAATCCTTGAATCAGTACTTTAGAAGAGGACAAATTACTAGAACTTCAAATTAGTGAATGTTAAATCAGTGAATAACCTTAACAAAGAAATTACAAAGTCCATTTATTTATTAGTATTTTTGAGTTTTGGTTAGGTATCAGGTATTATGAGAAATAAAAAGAAACAGTTCTTATCATCAAGTGACTTATAGTCTTCTTGTTGTTGTTGTTAGGTGTTATCAAGTCACTTCTGACTCATAGCGACCCTGCATAGGGTTTCCAAGGAACAGCTTATAGTTTAGTATATGATTAAAATACTGTTTTTTAAACTGGAAGATTAGGGAGAAAGTATTATATACCCAAGGAGCCCTGCTTCTGTATGGGTGCAGCACTAGACTGCTAACCACAAGATTGGTGGTTCAAACTCACCAGGCATTCCTGGGAGAAAGATGAAAAGGTATGTTCCTTAAGGGGTACTTCTATTCTGTCCTATAGGTCCCTTTGAGTCAGAGTTAACTCAATGCTAGTGGATTTGGTTTGGTTTTTGGTATTGTTTATCACACCAAAGGAACTGATAAATGTGATTGAATTTCAGGATATAAGGATATTTTTACTTCCAGCTTGAGGGAGGAAATAGCTAGTCATACTACATGAATGTCATGGCTCTTAGGCCTGGTCTTAAAGGAAATTAACATTTTTAATCTTTATAATAAAACACCAGGGCTTTCTAGACACAGAGGACAGCTTCGCAATGGTAGAATGGGGAAAGCAAACATAAATTATATATGATATCAATAAGAAAATTATTTTATTTTATAGATTTTATTTTTAAATCAATTTTATTTAATAATTTATATTAAAGATTTGTATTGTCATTATTTTTTGGTAGCACAAATAGCATATGAGAAGTAGAGAACAAAATTCAGTTATTTTACCTATTCATTGATATTCCCAAAAAGGATTTGCTACCCTTGTACCAGTGAGTGTGACTTTGTTCTAATATAGGACCTTAATTTGAAGATAATTATCAATCAATGAAGTCATACTGGAATAGGATGTGATTATGAATCAGGCTGTGAACCTTAAGGTCAGCAGTTCAAAACTACCAGCTGTTCCATGGGAGAAAGATGAGGCTTTCTGCTCCCCTAAAGATTTACAGCCTTGTAAACCCTGTACAGGGTCGCTATGAGTAGGAACTGATTTCACGGCACATAACCACCACCAATCACATCTGAGTGATTGATGCCTTTATGAAAAGGTGAGAACAGGTATGTGACATAATCACACCAGGGGAAGACAGATGCAAAGATACATCCAAAAGCCCAAGACAGTCAAGAAATGGCAGGACCACCAGAAGTTGGAAGAATCTAGGGAGGACTTTTCATCTGGAACATACAGAGAGATTATGGCCCTGCCAATGCTATGACTTCATACTCCAGAATTGTGAGACAGTAAATTTCAGTTCTTATAAGCCACTGAGTTTGTGGTATTTTCTTATGTCATCCCTAGAAAATTAAGACAGGGTCAGATAGTGAAGAGTTATGAAATGGAAGCATTGGTGATTCAGTGGCAGAATTCTTGCCTTCCATGCAAGAAATCTTCCATGATTGGGGTCCTCACAAGTCAGGAGCCAACCTGACAGCAGCTAAAACAGCAAATACCAAGTTGGGCTTGAATTTGAAGACCAAGATTTCTCAACATAAAATGATATTTTAATAAAAATAATTATGAATTGGTTTCATTTTTTAATGAACATGTTGTTGGTTGTTGTTAAGTACTGTAGAGTTGGTTCTGACCCATAGCAACTCTCTTTAGGGTTTCCAAGGAGCAGCTAAGCTGGCAAGCTTGAACCACAAACCTTGCTATTCAAACCAATATTTCAGTCCAGTGCATTAACCTACAATACCACACCAGGACTCTAAGTATTGATAGTTTGATTATTAATGGTAGAAAATTATTTTGATATACATCAAAATAATTAACAGCACCAAAGTATGTTGAAATAATTGTCTACTTCTATTGGACATGGAAATCATGTGTTTTAAGTTAAAAAATGTCATGACTAGAAAAATGTTTCAGGAATATGTATCTGGTAGTAGAAAACAAATGAATTTGGATATGGAAGGAAATTGATTAAAACAGTAAACAACAAAATGTATTAAAATATTATTTTAGTGATAATGAATACTGGGTCTTGGGAAGCAGCAGTGAAAATGGTGAGGAGTATGAATTTCAGGTACACAGGACAATGACTTTGAAGTCTAATTGGACTAGATAAGAGAAGAGCCTTGTGATGGTGGCAAAAATCAGAAGAACAGTCCGAAATTAAGTAAAGATTTAAATGGGAATTTGAATGAGAAGATAGTACCATTCAAATAAATTATGAATTTAGGAGAAGGAACGAGTTTAGAGAATAAGAAAGTAAGTTCATTTTGGCATAAAATGTATTTGTGGTGCCTAAGGGAATCTGGATATTCAACAGGCATTTTGAATTATAGGCCTTAGTTATCCAGAGAGAAATGAAGGCCAGAGATAGTGATTCAGGAGCCATCCATGATGAGTGATAATTAAAGTTATGAGACTGGACACGAGACTATTCGCCTGCTTTTTGCCTGCTTTATATTACCCGCCTTGATAATAGTTTCTTGAAGATCATTTACATTTAGAATTTTAGAGGAGGAAATCAATTCGCTCTTAGATTTGGTAGAGAAACCAGCAAACTAGAATACTGCAAAAGCCGAGGGACCAGAGAAAATCAAGCTGGAAATGATCCATTATATCAAATGCTGCATAAAACTTGAAGATCATAGAAAGAGAGAAAATATCTATTGGGTTTGGAGAAAAAAAAATTACTTCCAAAAAGCAGTTAGCATAAAAGGCAGATAAAAATGTTATTTAATGCAAAGGTGGTTAGCATTTATAGACTGTTAAGTTAAGAAGTTGAATGTTTGGAAGTAGAAAGAGTCCACTCTTGAGAGTATATCAAGATAAAGAGACTTGTATGACGCATATTCTAAGAAAAGGTGAAGGGGAAATGAAGTCAATGATAGAATAATGACAGTGAAAGGAATGTAAAGAACATTCATGAGTCTGGTATAAAAACTATCAAATGTGGTAAACTATAAAGTTAAAAAAATCTAGGTAGTTGTATTAGTTTGTGGCTATAGTTGTATGTTGTTAGGTGCTGTCAAGTCAGTTCCAACTTGTAACCATGTGTAAGGTTTCCAAGGAACAGCTGGTGGGTTTTAACTGCTGAACTGTGGATAGCATTTCAGTGCTTATCCTATTGTACCGTACCAGGACTCCAATTGTAATTTGTTGTTGTTGTTGTTGTTAAGTGCCATGGAGTTGGTTCGGACTCATAATGACACTATATAGGTTTCTGAGGAGTGCCTGGTGATTTTGAACTGCCGACTTTGTAGTTCGAACCAAACTTATGGCCAAGTGCTTATACTACAGTGCCATATCAGTACTCCAATAGTTGTATAGATGGGGTTGTATAGATGGGGTTAAAGATTGTTTTAGTTATCTAGTGCTGCTATAACAGAGACACCACACGTGCATGGCTTTAACAAACAGAAATTCTCTCACAGATTAGGAGACAAGAAATTTAAATTCAGAGCAAAAGCTATAGCAGAAGGCCTTTTCTCACTTTAACATCTGTGGGCCTGGTGTCTGTTGTAGAACTCCATGTGTCTTGACATGAATCTTTCCCTGTGTCAAGGAAGTTCTCAGTACAGGGTCTAAAGGAGTTGCTCTTTTTTCTTGGTGTTAGTTACGGTGCTTCTCTACTCACTTCTCTCACCTTCTATCTCTTATAAGATAAAAGACGATGCAGGCCACACCCCAGGGAAGGGCTCCTTATGTAGGATCAGGCTCTCACCTGAGTAAGTGTATTACATCTCACCCTTACCTTTACAACTGATTGACCTAGCCCTTCAGATTACATCATGGGGAATGGCCACACTGTTACATAACGGCCAAACAACTGAGGATCTTTGCCCAGACAAGTTGAAACATATTTCGGGGTCTCAATTCAATCCATGACAGATGTGTAGAATATATATTGGAAAAAAGAGAGCAGGAATAAACAGGGAAGTTTTCAAACTACCATGTAGATTTGGTACCTGTGAAAGGAGAGGAGGAAGGAAGACGATTGTGTGGACAAAGTCTCAGACTGTAGTGGTGATTGTTGGTGATTATATGTTGTGAAGTCAGTTCCGACTTATAGCAATTCTGTATTGGGTTTCTGGGGCTGTAAATCTTTATGGGACAGAAAGCCTCATCTTTCTCTCACCAAACATCTGGTAGATTTGAAGTACTAACCTTGTGGTTAGCAGCCCAACTCATAACCCACTATGCTACCAGAACTCCTTTCAGACTGTAGTATAGACCTAAAAAAAAAAAAAAAAAGTAGATTAGACTAGGACCAATCCTTTGTCCAAAGTCACCCGTTAGAGGATCCTGAATTCACAGGAAATGACCGGCTCTAGTTTCATCACCATACTCAATCTTTCGCTAAAAGCAACCCAGAATGCATGAGTGTGAATAATTTTGGTGGTGAATCTAGAAGGCAGAAGCTAGGGCTGCTAATCAACTTTGCTTCTTGCATTAAGACATCTAAGTAACTAATTTTCATGGCCACCATAGTAGTAAAAGTGGATACAATTTCAGAAGAAGAAAAAGTATTAGAATTGGTTGAGCAAATAGTTGATTGTGGTGGTAATAACAAAAAATAAACGGTGTTCTCCAAAATCTGTGTGTTTGATTGAGAGGAAGAAAGTGCTGAAAAAGAGGGTCTTATCAAATTGGTGGTCTTAGAGGAGGCTTACATTTCAGATCATTTCAAGAAATATACCTTTAAGGAACCCTAGAACTGAAGGCTGACATTTACGTCTCAAATCTCACAGTTAAATACAGCTGAAGTGTTATGTTGTTTTTTGTGTACTGTTGTATCAACTTTGACTCAAAGTGATGCTATATGACAGAGTAGAATTGCCTCATAGGATTTCTCTTTATAGGAGTAGATTACCAGGACTTTCCTCCTGCATGCGTATTCAGTGGCATTTTATAGAAACTTCTGATTCTGTTTACAATATTTTATACTCCTTTCATTCAAATCCCAGCTCGACTGCTTACTGTCTGTGACATTGAATATACCGCTTAGTTTCTCTGCTCTCTATTTTCCTCATTTACAAAATGGAAATATCATATCTCAGAGTAAAGGTGAGGATTCATTAAGTAATGTTTATACATGTAGCTTTTAGTTATAAAAGTTGTTATTTCCCTGCTAACATTTAAACTTTGATCTCAATACTTTGGATCACTTTTTCCTAGAGAAAATACTGATCTATTGTTATTTGATTTCCAAGTCAATCTTTCACTATTACCCAGTTCCACCTTACTATTCATATTACCCCATCTCACTGTTACAACTACCTCTGCAAACAAATATACCACATTCTACTTCTGTTTTACCACCATCAAAGTTTTTATGACCTTTCATCAGTTTATAGATCCTCCATAGGCAAATTCCTATAATATTCATTACTGTTGTTGTGAAGTGTTGTGGAGTCAGTTCTGATGCATAGTGACCCTATTTAGGCATTTCTGTTAAATGATCTTGCAATCCCGTGCATTAACCACATCGCCACACTAGGATAGTGGTGATGACTCAGGCTCCCTATGAGTCGGAACTGACTCCATGGCACACCACCACCACTATAATATTCATTTGTTGTTGTTAAGTGCTGTTGAGTCAGTTCCAACCCATACAGACCCTGTATAGGGTTTCTAAGAGCAGCTGGTGAGCTTGAACCATTGACCTTGCAGTGTAAACCAATTTTGCAGTACAGCGCATTAACCCACAGCGCTACACCAGGACTCCATAATGTTCTAGATTAATCTTAATCTTAAATTTAATTTATGTAAAACTAGTGAACGTATAAAAAGGGTGTTTCAGGAAACAGCTGAAGGTAAGATATTTGTTTTTAAAAGATTAGGGATTCTACAGTACAACAGAAAAAGAATAGAATATAGAAAGTGTGGTTTAGAATAAAAAGTAAAAAATTTGTGTTCAAGAAGAAAACACAGAGTTCTTACTTATTGATAGGATGATAAGCTTCAATAATAGAATGAAACAGAAATCTGAGAGGTACCTGAAAAGCATAGATTGTTTCCTACCGATCAAATAGATTAATAAAGTGAGAGTAATTTTACTTCGTCTTTTACTTAGGAGCTTACACCTTTAACTCTACATGTCTCTGCCTCCCAAGAAAGATAAGATATAGCATACAAAAATACAGACAAAAGAGAAATACTTGGTAAATGCAATAAAAGTGAAGAATGCTCATCTGAGCATAGATTAATATATATTTTACTCCTTGGCTTGTAAATATAAGTACTAAGTGATGATAAAACAAATTAAAATCAAGAAATAACTATATTTCTTTATAAAGTCCCATCATGCTATAATTAGAAATTATTCTTAATAACAATTTATTTTTTATATAAGCAAAAATAGATTCAGTTTTACCTGGGAACAAGAAAGTTTATAGGAATAGTCAACACCAAAACACTTGCTAAGAGGTAGTTATGGAGAGCAGTAAGGAAACTGATAGACTCTACCAATTATGATTGATAACCTACTATGTTTTCACATTTAATTGCACCAATAAATAGAGTTGTTGTTGTTAAGTGCCATCATGTCTGTTCCTATCCATAGCGACCCTACAAGAGGTTCTGAGGAGTGGCTGGTGAGCTTGAACTACTGACTTTGTGGTTGAAACCTACTTTGCAGTCAGTGCATTAATCCACAGAGCCACACCAGGACTCATTAGTAAAAACACTTAATATGTGGGAAATTCATTGTCTAAGCTGAGGCTACTTTAGTTCTGAGTGAGTTCATAGCTGATATTCTCTTATACCATACTGCCTGAGCTTAGCACTCTCCATCAGTCAGAGCTATTATGGTATTTAGTGTAAGCTAAGTGTATATTTTAGATCTACATGTATATTGCAAACTTGAGGCTTAGTAAGTTTACTCTCACATGCCTTTTCATGCTCTGCTTAGAGATAAGTTGAAGAACTGAATGATCCAAGGAACATTTTCTTAATTATTAAATTCACTATCTAGCAATGTGTCTTTAACCACACTGGTACAATGTATACAGTATTCACTCAGTAAATATTTATTGTTGATGTTGAAAGTGATGTAGAAGGACCTAGGATTTAAATTAAGCATAATTAGATGTTGTAAAGTATCATCGAATCAGTTCCAACTCACAGCCACCTGGGGTTCTCAGGCTGTAAATCTTTGGAGGAGCAGAAAGCCACATCTTTCTCCTATGGAACAACAAATGCTGCTCAGGGGTAAGTTATTACTCCCACCACTGATGTTATGGTTCACAGTCCAGTGCTTATCCTACTGGAGAGCCACCATGCTCCCCCTTAAATCATAGGATATCAGAAAAGTGATAAATCTCTAGAAGCAAGTGAAGTAGAGTTCTTGAAGTGTTGATACGCACACAACATAACATTTCCATTAAAAAAGTTTTCCGGCATGTATTTGGAACTGCTTTTGACATTTCAAAAGAATCCTTGACAAAACTGTCCATTTTTCCTTATATTTTAAGCATGTTTCCTTCTATATCAACAGCTTTCACTGCAAATGGTTTCAATTAAATATAAAAATAAATTAGCAAATATTTAAAAAATAAATTTTTTAGAGGAGTAGACTGCCTTTTCAAGGAAGCCCTTCTCTGTCCTTCCTTTGAGCAAATCTAGCCACTGTATGTCCTTTTTAGACAGTTTACACATTGCTATTGACTCTAGTAATATATACATTTTTAAAAAGATAATGGAAATTCCCCTAGCATGGTAAAATGAATCAATATATTCTGAATTTTGACTTCCAAGAATGCTGCTCAGGGATGTTCTGTGCTCCATGGAGGCCTACAGTCTGGATGAAACACATACTCTCTAATTTGAGTCAGTCTGTTATTGAAGTATTCTCCTGTAAAGAAAGTAACCATTTCTAAAATTCATCACCAGAGAAATGTGGTTGTTTTTAATCACTACTCCAAAACTCTGCCCTGAGTATACTTCTTCTTGTTATTAAGTGCTGTTTGGTTGGTTCCTACTCATAGCAACCCTGGGTAGAAGTTTCAAGAACCGCTGTTGGGTTTGAACTGCTGACCTTTTGTTTACAAGCTCACGGGTTATTCTATAGTGCCACACTGGAGCTTGTGAAGATACTAGTAATATACTAGTTGTTAGTAAACATACTGTAAACCTGAAGATTTTTTTAAAAAATAAAGTATGAAGGGTATTGTGTTGTCATTTACGATGTTTAATAAATTTCTTTCATAATGATTTTCACCCTTTATCTCTAATATGTGTTTTCTTTTCAGTCTTTCCTTTTATTAAGAAAAGCTATTTGAAATCATTGATGGGTTCTTAATCAAAGTTAAGCTTTTTCATAGCACAACTCTTGAGCTTCCTAGAAAGAGTCTTCACCCACAACATGCTGAGATCAGATATTGCTAGGATTTTGCTAAAAGGCAATTTATTTTCATATCAAAAAATTGCCTGAAATATGGTCAGACTTTTTGTGCTGCAATATAAAATTTGATATTTCTGTCTCTGTTTATAGAACTGGTACTAATGTGTGTGTGTGCTAAAGCTGCTAGCTTGAAGGCAGTATTTGGTACATACTAAGAGAAATAGATTTGTCATGAAATTCTGAACTTTGGATTTAATCATCTTTACTGCCTGGACTTCATCCAAAATGCATAGTCCAGACAAAAAACACTCAAAACACTTGTGTTAGTTTGGGGTGTCCTTGTTAGGTTTCCACTGTTCCCGAATTGGCTTCTGTTCGGAAGTTGTCTCCAGAGTACTGCGGGAGTTTTTGTATATCTTCTTCCACTATTTCTAATTGCTAAGAGTTTATGGATGGCTCAGATAAAGAAATTATGTTCTAAAACAATTCTGCATTTCACCAAAATCAAATATCTACCAGATTAGATTTGCCAGGTGGAAGCTATTTGACTGTGAACTATCAGAGAAAAAAACAGGTTACAATTTGAAATAACAGTGTGATGTCATGGGAAGGCCATGCAACGGGTTCTTGCAAATTAGGTGCCTTCAAGTCAATTCCTAGAAGAGGACTTGAAACATTTACTGATGAAGATCAAAGAGCACAGCCTTCTGTATGGGTTGCATCTCAATGTCAAGAAAACAAAAATCCTCACCACTGGACCAATAAACAACATTCTTATCAATGGAGAAAAGATTGAAGTTGTTAAGGACTTCATTCTTCTTGGATTAACTATCAACACTCGTGGAAGCAGCAGTCAAGAGATCAGACGACGTATTGCATTGAGCAAATCTGATGCACAGGAACTTTTTAAAGTGTTGAAGAGCAGAGATGTCAGCTTGAGGACTAAGGTGCACCTGACCCAAGCCATGGTATTTCCAATAACCTCATATGGATGTGAAAGCTGGATGGTGAATAAGGAAGATCGTAGAAGAATTGATGCTTTTGAGTTGTGGTGTTAGAGGAGAATACTAAAAGTGCCATGGACTGCCAAAAGATCCAATAGATCTGTTTTGGAAGAAGTGTAGCCAGAGTGCTCCTTGGAGGCCAGGATGGCTAAGCTTCGTCTCTCATACTTTGGACATATTGTCAGGAGGGAACAGTCGCTGGAGAGAGATATCATGCTGGGTAGGATGGAGGGTCAGAGAAAAAGAGGAAGACCCCTGACAAGATGGATCAGCCAGGTGGCATCATTGATGGTGTCAAGTGTGGCAGTGATAGTGAGGTTGGCCCAGGATCAGACATTGTTTCGTTCTGCTGTGCATGGGGTCACTATGAGTCAGTTCTGACTCAATGGCACCTGACAGCAACAACAACAAGTCAGTTCCAAATCAAAGGAAACCTATGTACAACAAAACATAACACTGCTCAGTCTTGCACCATCCTCACAATTGCTATTATATTTGTGTTCATTGTTGCTTCCACTGTATCAATCCTTCTCTTCCTCTTTTTGCTGGCATCCCACTTCACCAAACATAATATCCTTTTTCAAAAACTGGTCCCTACTGACAACATGTCCAAAATACAAAGTCTCACTATCCTCACTTCTAAGGAACATTCTGGTTGCATTTCTTACAAAACAGATTTGTTTGTTCCCCTGGCAGTCCAGGGTACTTTCAGTGTTCTTTGTTAACACCATAATGCTAATACATCAATTCTTCTACAGTTTCCCTTATTCATTGTACAACTTTCACAGGCATATGAGGAGATTGAAATCATCATGGTTTGGATCAAACACACCTCAGTCCTCAAAGTGACTTTAACACTTTTGCAGCAGATTAGTCTAATGTAATGCATCCTTTGATTTCTTGACTGCTGGTTCCACAAACACTGATTATGTATCCAAGCAAAATGAAGTCTTTGTCAACTTCAGACTTTTCTCCATTTATCATGATGTTATTTTTGGTCCAGTTGTAAGGGTTCTTGTCTTACACATATTGAAGTGCAATCTAGAATGTGGGTTGTAGAATCTGATCTTCCTCAATGAGTGTTTCAAGTCCTTTTCACTTTTAGCAAGTAAGGTTGTATCATCTGCATATTCAGGTTGGTAATAAATCGTCCTCCAATCCTGATTCTGTGGTCTTCTTCATATAATCCATCTTCTCAGATTATTTGTTCAACATACAAACTCAATAAGTATGGTGAAAGGATTCAGCCTGGCAGATACTTTTCCTGACTTTAAACTGTTCAGTATCCTCATGTTCTATTGGTCTATGTACAGGTTCCTCATGAGCACAATTAAGTGTGCTGGAATACTTCTTCTTTGAAATGTTATCCATAGTTTGTTATAATGCACACAGTCAAATACCTTTGCATAGTCAATAAAGCACAAGTAAACATCTTTCTAATAGTCTCTGTTTAGAGCCAAGATCCATCTGATGTCACCAATGATAGAGTTAGGTCCATGGACTCTTTTATATCTGGTTTTAATATATGGCAGCTCTCTGTCATTGTACTTCCTCACCATTGAATTATCTCCAGCAAAATTTTCTTTGAATGTGATAATATTAATGACATCATTTGATGATTTCCCCATTCTTTTGGATCATTACTCTTTTGAATGGGTACAAATAATGATTTCTACAGTCAGTTGCTCAAGAAACCATCTTCCAAATATCTTAGCATTGACAAGCACCTTCAACATTGCATCAGTTTGTTGAAACATTTCAATTTGTATTCAACCAATTCCTGGAGACTTGTTTTTCACCAATGCTTTCTATGCAGTTTGGATTTATTTCTTTAATGCCATTGGTTTTTAAGCACATGCTACATACTGTAAGGCCTCCTGATGTGACACCGTAGGATCAGCACTGGACTGTGAACCATAAGATCAGCAGTTCAAACTCACTAGCTGCTCCTAGAAAACCCATACAAGGTCACTATGAGCCAACATGACTTGACAACACTTAGCAATAACAGCAAAAACCTCCTGAAATAGCAAAACACCTACCAGTTCTTTTTGATACAGTGACCCTGCTTATTCCTTCCATCCTCTGTTGATGCTTTCTGCATCATTTAGTATTTTCTCCATGGGTTTTTTTTTTGTGGTTGTTAAGTGCTATCAAGTCTATTCCAACTCATTGAGACTCTGTGTAAGGTTTCTAAGGAATGAGTGGCTGGTGAGTTTGAACCATCAATCTTGCAGTTAGCAATAGAGTGTTAATCCTATAGTGCTCCAGACTCCAATTTGCTCATAGAATTTTTCATTAATGCTTGAGTTGTTTTTTTGTTTTGTTTTGTTTTTTTGTTTTTTCAATTCTTTTAGCTTGAGAAATGCTGAATGTATTCTTCCTTTTTTGTTTTCTAACTCTAGGTCTTTGAACATTTCACTTAAATCATGACTTTTCTTGATAAATTCTGAGTATGTACTTTCCTCTTTGTTTTCAAACTCCAAGCCTTTACACATTTCATTATTATACTTAAGTTTGCCTTCTTGAGCTTCTATTTGAAATTTTCTCTTCAGTTCTTTACTTCATCATTTCTTCTAGTCATTTTAGCTTCTCTACATTAAAGCACGGTGACTCCATATGATAAGCATGGGACTATGAACCACAAGATCCATGGATCAAGCTTGCCTAAGTGTTTCATCTTTTGGGTGGCTATAGTAATTGTTATGGTTTTCCTCATTTCCTTTTCAGAGCTTTATTTATTAGTATAGAAGAATCCAACTGATTTTTGTATATATAGGTCTTATACCCTGCTACTTTGCTGATATTTTTCAGTGAGTTCCAATACGTTTCTTGCTAAGTTTTTCGGATTTTCTGTGTATATCATATCATCTGCAAATATAGAAAGAGTTTTACTTCTTCTTTGATAATTTGAGTTGTACACCATCAGTAAATGAAGATTCTGAGGCATTACTCTATTTGCATCTTTATGGTCAACTCTATTTGAGGAGGCAGCTCTGCCCCAATTGTATTTTGAATGCCTTCTAACCTGAAGGACTTGTCTTCTGGCCCTATATCTGACAATACTCTGATGACTTTCATCTTGTTTCAATATTCAGTATTCTAGTGTTGACAGTGTTGCACTTCTATTCATAAGGTTTACAGTGACTAAATATTTGGAAGTAGTCTGTCACTCCTTCTTCCTAGTCTGTCTTCATCTGGAAGCTCATCTGAAACCTGTTCACCATGAGTGACGCTGCTGGTATTTAAAATAGCCTTAGCATAGCTTCCAGCATCACAGCAGCATGCATGCTATCACAGTACAGCAAACTGACAGATGAGTGGTGGAAGAAGTTGATAGAATTCTTCAATTTCATCATCATTAGTTTTAGTGATTGCATATGTTTGAATAACAGTGGTATTGACTGGTTTTCTTTGTAGGTATATGGATAGTATCCCATTACACACAGGGTTGTACTTTAAGATGGAACTTGAAATTTTCTTTTTGATGATGAATACAATGTCATTCTTCAATTTGGGGTTCCTTTTGTAGTAAACCATATGACTATCAAATTCAAAATGGCCAAAACCTATCTATGTCAGCTCATTAATGCCTAAGATATCAATGTTTATGCATTCAATTTCGTTTTTGACAACTTCCAATTTTCTTAGATTCATACTTAGTATATTCTATGATCTGATTATTAAAGGATATTTGCAACTGTCTCTTTTTATTTTGAGTTGTTTCCTACCAGCAAATGTAGGTTCCAGAAGCTTTTATCTATCCACATAACTAAGGTCAACTTAAGGAGGCAGCTCTTCCCCAGTCGTATTTTTGAGTGTCTTTCGACCCAAGGGGCTCATTTTTTGACACTATATTAGACTACGTTCCGCTGCTATTCATAAGGTTAAGCATTCAGAAAAGGTGCATCTCTTTCTTCTTAGTCTATCTTACTCTGGAATCTCCACTGTAACCTGTCTACTATGGGTGACCCTGTTGGCTTTTAAAACACCATTGCCATAGCTTCCTGCATCACAGCAATGCACAATCCACCACAGTGCAACAAACTGACAGACAAGGCATTTCACATTGACATTTGCATTATATATGACAATAGTAGGTAATTTCTGTCGTATGTGCCTTTTTCACATATTTTATGTGAATTTAGTAAAGGTTTACAGAGTAGATGAATTTTCCATGCAACATTGCATACAAATTTACAAATCATTGATCATTTGCCCTATAATGAAATGTCACTAATTCACCTTCCTCCCTGTGTTTTCTGTTTCTATCCCTCCTTATTTCCTCACCCTTCTGAACTCTGTCCTTGGGTAAATGCTGCTCTTTATATCTCAGATGATTGATTAGTCTAAGGTGTGCTTATCTTCCTAGTTTTGTTCCCTTTATAGACCCATCTATGGTTTGACTGAAAATTAAGTCATGGGTTGTGTTTATTTTGAGACCTACAAGGTGACTAACTGCCATAGTCTCAGAGGCTTTACCAATCCCTATTAGACCAGTAAGCCTGTTGTCTTTTTTATTGTCATTGTATCTATTAAAACATGACATCATTGTTTTCATAACTTGCATGTGTTTTGGAAATCGATCCGTCAAATGTAAATTTATAACTGAATTTTGTTAAATAAATGTTATGTTTGTATAATTGCTTTTTAATAATCCTTGGTCCCTGTCAGTGAAAACAGAAGGAATATTTTTCAGTGCATTTGTAATCTCTTTTTTACAGAAATCTAGATACTTTAATCTTAAGAAGCAATGGACATCCCCCTTCTTTTTGGTAATATTCACTAAGCAAGTATATTAACTTCTATTGCTGCTATAAAAATGTACCACAAATTTAGTGACTTAAAACAAAATAACTAATACTGAACCATGTTAACAATCTTGAGATAGTGTTGATTGGCTTGGATTCATTATGTGGGGCCAATGCTATCTCAAGGGTTTTTGAAAATGATACAGAGAAGCGAAAGGGAGTAGTAGTAGTGTGAGATGAGTCAGAAAGGGCAAAATCAAGCTGCATTTCTTTCTGACAACTCTAGTGGATCATTTATTTTCTTGTCTTTTGCAGTTTCTAGAAGCTGAAATGCTTGGCTCCTGGCCCCTTCATCATCAAAGCCAGTAGTTAACAAGTTGAGGCTTCCTCACATCTCATCACTTTGACCTGCTATTCTGTGGACAAGTAATCCATTTGCTACTTCTTTTTGCTTCTCTGTATCATTTTCAAAGAAGCCTTGAGATTGTACTGGACTCACCTAGTTTATCTAACATATCAAAGCTATCGCAAGATTCTTAATAGGATCACTTTTTGCCATGAAAGGTAATATATTCACAGGTTTCAAAGATTAGGACAGGCCATCTTTGAGGAAACATTATTCTGCCTACCAAAGATGTTGGAAGTTTAAGTAGACTTAATAGCAATCACAAAATATAGTTGCTATCTAATTACAGGATTGTTTTCCCTTCATCTATTAATTAAAGATCTAGCTCACTCATAGCAGTTGTTCAGTAAATTTTTAAAGCAATTACTTATGAAGGTAGTCTACTAATCTGAAACTAAGAACATTACTTGCTGAGTCTGGGATAAGTATCTAGAATTAGCTAGGCAGAGGCATAGGAGTTTGAATGGGGGAATGTGATCCATTCAAGCCTGGTACATATTTAAATTTCTATTAAATTTTACTCGTTTTTCTCTTATGACTCTGGTGTGCTTTCCATTTTTGAGGCATATGCTTTTGTTTTAATTTTGCAGAATATCTCAATAGCAAAATTATCGAATTTATATCACTTGGATTTTCATAATGACTCGCTCTTACACTGTTCACATTTTCTGAGCACTGTGTCCTACTGTTTAGACCACTCATCTTTCCCAGAGTTTTCAGAAATAGCAACTTTGTTATCATCCCTTTAGTTCAGGAAAGAGCAAAAATGCCCATAAATCTTGCTTTTTGGCCTTCTTTCTTATTATCTGGTCAATTTCTATGGCAAATTTTGATCTATTTGTTTAAAAGAGAATACTTGCACAGTTTTCTCTCTTTGCTTGGGTGTAGAGGGCTCTGTCCTTCCTCTTGATCCAGGCTTTCAAAGGCTCTGTGGTTGGGGGAACCTTAGGGACCTGAATGGCAGTGAAGCATCAGGATTCATAACAGTGGGTCAGCTATCTCTAAGCCCCTGTGGGGAAAACGTTGTGGGACTCTGCTAGGCCAGACTGAGTGGCTGTCCTTGAACCACCCTTCAGCATCTTAGAAAGAGAAAAACAAAACAAAATATATTTTCTTACTTCCTCTGATATGTGTCCAGTGTCAACTTGAATAAAAATAAACTAAAATGGGAAACACAAAGTAAGGCATTTTAAATATGAAGTATAAAAGAAGACTGATTGAGAGTGATATAGAATGTACAAATCACCTGGACGTTTTGCTAGACTGGCAATGTGAGTCAATAGATCCAGGTAGGATTTAAGACTTCATTTCTGAGAATCTTTAGATGAGATAGATTCTGCTTCTCAGTCCATACCAGCAAAAATTTGGGGCAATACTTGCTTTGCTTTGTGGTGCAGTTGAGTTGTTGTTGTTAACTGTCATTGAGTTGGTTCTGACTCATAGTTGACCTGTATAAGGTTTCCAAGGAGTGACTGGTAAGATTGAACCACGGACAATCCTGTGGTTCAAACTGAGTTTGCAGTCTGGCGCATTAACCCACAGCACCACACCAGGACTCACTCCTTATGCAAGAAGATACCTCCCACAGGAATTTCTGAACTCTGCTATCACGTCAGTGTTAGAAGATAATGTAAAACGTGTCATTGTATATAGGGAATCCACTTGCTTGTGTTTGTTTGAGATTTCCTATGATTGCAACACAAAGCCTAGAGTAAATCCCAGCTAACCCCGGAAACATTAGAGTGGCAAGCGACTTTACTATCTTGTCTAATTTTTTTGTCCAAAGTAAGGATTTAGATATTTGTTCCAGGCATCTCTCACAGATGCTGTAAGTATTAACAAGGCAGCGCTTTTAAGGATGAGTAGATACAAATAAAAGGCATTGTTACAAGGTTATGCCATCCTTTTCCACTTATCACCCAATTCCCTCTTACCACTTGTGCCTGATTTATCTTTAGCTCATGCTCTTGACATTTTCTTGATATTCTTCTCATCTGACCATTTGATACATTATTCAAATGCCCCAACTCCTTTTATTGCTAATTATATATTAACCAGGTTCTGACTTCATTCTCTTCTATATTGAATCTCGGTACAGGCATGACACTGACAAAAAGGATTCCTAGAGCTCAGAGGAAATTTTGGCAAATGACAGTTCTCTTTTAGGGCTGTTAGTCTTAATGGAATATTTGATAAGATGGTAATAACCCCTGAGATCCTTTTATAGCACACCCAGGGGATATATATATATATATATAATTAAACAGTGTCAACGACTTTTATTTATTCACTTAAGTTTGGAGTAAGGTCAGTTCACCATGACAATGTCTTCAAACCTGTTAAACATGTTTGATCCAAACTTTCTTTCTCTTTCCTATTAAAAATAAATAGTGGTATGCCACTTTGTTGGTTCCAGTTCATAGCAGCCCTGTTTAAGGTTTCTGAAGCTGGTAATCTTTACAGGAGCAAAAAGACTTATCTTTCTCTAAGGGAGAAAGATTATTTTCCACGATGGTGCTTAAATGCATATCTATTCACTGGCAGTTTAGATCTCATTTCCTCAGCTGTGATGTAGACGTGTAGTTCCATTCACCATCCTCTAGGATGCCCTGTGAAGGTTTGTTGAATCAGCAGTTTGGTTTCTCAAACACGTATTCTCCTACCTGAGCCATCTATATGCCTTCATTTTAATCTCCTTTCTCATAGATGATTTGTGTCTTGATTTTAATATTCAATAGTTAAAATGTGAGTATTTCCCCTTGGAAAAAAGTGCTTATTGTCCTTGTCAACTTTGTATGATATAATTGTTAAGCTGTTAATTGCCTTCCAGTCAGTTCCTACTCATGGTGTTGGTGGTGGTTATGTGCCGTGGAGTCGGTTCCGACTCATAGAGACCCTGTACAGGGTTTCCGAGGCTGTAAAGCTTTATGGGAGCAGAAAGCCTCATCTTGCTCCCGTGGAACAGCTGGTAGTTTTGAACTGCTGACCTTGCGATTCACAGCCCAATTCGTAACCACTACGCTACCAGACTCATAGTGACCCTGTATACCTTTTCTGAACAGCAGCTGGTGGGTTTGAACTGCTAACCTTGTGATAAGTTGTTGTTAAGTGCCTTCGAGTCAGTTCTGGCTCATGGTGACCCTATATAGGGTTTCCACGGAGCAGCTAGTGAGTTTGAACTGTTGACCTTCCGGTTCACAGTCCAGTGCTCATCCATAGTCCAGGGCTTATCCTACAGAGCCGCACCAGAAGTATACTTTATTTCAAGTGTAAACGCCAATGTGTGGTAATGTGAGGATAATAGTAATAACAATGATATGTATTAACATTTATTAAGCCTTTTACTGTTCCAGACTCCATGTAAATTGGTTAATATAGGTGTGCTAATTTAATTCTCAAAACAATTATATAAGGAAGCAATAATTAACACTCTCATTTTGCTTATGTTGATAGTTAAAAGAAGACAAGTGATGCTCCTCAAGGTCATAGAGAAATAAGCAGTAGAACCGCCAATGCAAAACCAGTTTAATTTTAAAAGCTGTGTTCTTAATCATTTTGCTAAATTATCTTGGCAAAAAAAAAGTGTATTAATTCTGGATCTGGATATTGATACAGTCCAAACAGAAAAGACATTTCTGTCTGAGGTGCTGCACCCTTTACTGTTCAAAGCTTCATTCTGAGAGCCTTTGTTGAAACCAAATTGTTCCCATTTCCACTTAGGTAACATGTGTGAAGCTAACAGTAAACCTGTTTCATTACACTATCAACCTTAATTAATATGTGTATAATAATGACTTGAAATTTATTTAACCAAAATAATAACTTCATTTAACATAATGACTTGATGCACAGGCAGCATTGTGAGTTACAGCATTACTGCTGCTATTTCCAGAACATTTACCATGTGGCTAATGGGAAATCACCTTTGAGATTCTGCAACACCTGTTAATGTCTTGCTTCACCTCTGAAACTCCATCTCTTGATGTGAAGTTAGGCAGCCATGGTGAGTTAAATAGGAACAAGTGAATTATTAATTATTTTAATGGCATTTTCATAGTTGCATTGTTATTAAAAAATTACAGTGCTATAATAAGAAACTCATAAAGCCCATCCTTCTTAACCTTTATAAAATAGTCTGAAAAGCCAAAAGATTGAGGTTGAGCCTGACATAGGCAAACCAGACTTTTAAAATGTTTACATGAAAGGATGTCCTTTTTTTTTAACTTTAATGTTTCTGCTCTCTGAAAACATTAAAGTTGCAACGAGGTGGTAGAAAAAGGATCAATCCCCTATCTTTATCCCATAACTTCATTTTCTAGGCTTGGTTAAATTGATTCTGATTCTTAATAAGTCAGTAAGTAGACTGTCGTGATGACCCTAAACATCACTCAATAAACCACATTTAAGGGGAAATTTTGATCTTTTGATCAAATCCAAGGAATATTTATGGTTAGAAAAATTGCTTCCTCTTAACTGAGGTGAACCAGATTAACAAATCAGGTCAACTGATTTGATAAGGTTGGCAAGTGATGTACAGATTGTTAATTGTCTACTAAAATCTACTTTCTCTTTCCTCCCTAATGACAGAATGGGGGTACATGATTGCTCATTAGGAGATTATGAGGGGGTTTCAAAAGTTCACAGAAAAACTGAATTGAAAGAGGAGATTTTTCCATGAATTTTTGAAGCCCACTGGTATTATTTCAGTGATTAGTTCTTTACCAATGTGATATGAGTGGAAGTGAGAAGTGACATTTTTTTAATCTGCATCTTGAAAAATTGGATTGTGCTTCTTCATTTTTTATCTACTCCTTTTCACAGTGAAAATATGGAGGTTTCCAAAGCCTGGCTTCAACCTTGAGATGTTAACAGCAAAGTAACAAAGTGGGAAGAAGTTGAATCTCTGAATGGGTGCATGGTGTATAACTAACCACCAACCTGACCATTTAACTCAGTACTTTATATGAATGTTTTCTTTTAGCCACTGTGTAGACCGTATTGTTGTTTAAACACAACTGAGCCTTTAATTTAACTAATATGATAAGTTGGACTAAAATGACCCAAACCATTCAGTAAAACAAATTGAAACTAATGACTGCTCTTGGCTCAAGGTTTTTATGGAAAGCATCTACCTAAAGAATTTAATTTTGACAGAAATCCCAAGATATTTTAAGGGAAATCACAGTTAGGGTGAGTAATTCACATATCCTATACATTTCTTTCCAGAAGTTCGAAATGGGAGAATTTCTCAGTAACTGAGCAATAAATAAAATCTATTCTGTTATGTTGTTGTTGTGGTTGTTAAAGTGCCATCAAGTCAGTTCTTACTCATAGCAACTCTATATAAGGTTCCCAAGGAGTGTCTGCTGAACGGTTGGTGGTTGTGGTGGTTATGTGCAGTGGCATTGGTTCTGACTCTGTATAGTTATGTACAGTGGAGTTGGTTCTGACCTTGTATAGGGTTTCTGAGGCTGCGAATCTTTTTAAAAGAAGAAAGCCTCATCTTTCTCCCATGGAACCACTGATAATTTTGAAGTGCTGACCTTGAGGTTAGCAGCCCAACTCATACCAGGGCTTCTGTCTGGTGGGTTAGAAGTGAACAAAACTGGTTTTTTATGTAAAAGCCATAGCCTCATCTGATTAAACAAGGAAATATTTTCATAACATTGCCTCTGCAATTATGAAGCTCGACAGTTATTCAAGTAACATTTAGTGAGACATTATTATATATTAAGTTCTTGTTAATGCCATAATAGTTTTCTGAAGTTATCTATTTATATTCAATGAAATGACCTTGCCAAGTTTAATGCAGCCAAAATAACTCATAGTAAGCCAAACCATCAATGTGGGGCATAGATATTAACGATTCCAATTATTGTTGAAATGGTATTTTCATGAAATAGAATAAGAACACCTCTTATCTTCTATTCTCATCCTTACTGATAATAAGTGTTAGTAGAAGACATGTGTAGACATGTTGCAATGGTTTATAAAAGCTGAACAGAACTACATGGCAAGTTCATTTTAAAAAAAAAGATCCTTTCTACTAAAGAAATAACTTGTTTTACATTTAATGTTTCCTAAAATTTTAAAAGGCCATGTCACCAGGTACTAGGGTGGTCTCTCTGTTGATTATTGATTGGCAGGACCAAAAATGTCAATATTCTAATGGCACATTGGAATAGAGGAGTGTATTTCAAAAGCCACTGAATAGGTTGAAAAGGGTAAAAGTCTCAGGATGGTGATATTTTCTAAAGCCTTCCCACAAATGTTATGCTAAGCTTAAATGGTCAAATTGAATTCATGAAACTATACATGAGCATAAGCTTGCAAAAAAAGTGATGCATAGAGTTCAATAATATAAAATGAATTTTGATATAATGAACATCAATTAAAATTACTGACACTCTCCCTTGAATATAAGAAAGCCATTGATTCTCTGGGGCCTGGTGTGTGGGTGCTAGATTCTCTATCATTAGAGAACTTCTAAAAAGATTTTAAGTAATTATTTTGGACAAATGAATAGTCTATAATATTCTTGTTTGAATTCCCCACCAGTCAATTTTAGAAAACCAACTTGCATGAATAATTACTACTCAGTATATTACATTATTTTCTTAATAATGAATTTAAGCAGAGATGAAGGTATTCCTCTGAGTTAGCCTTGAATTTCTAAAATTATTATCTTGATATGTATGCTTTCATGTTGAGGCTATCTCTAGATAAGGAGTCAGTGAAGTCAAAGAGATTATTAAAGAGCATAATGGTTAGGAATGAATATTGTAATAAATATTATGGTATTAAAACAGATTTCTACTAAGACAAAATGTCTTTCTCTAGGACATCATGCTTGGTAGAGAGTCAGTGAAAAAGAGAACACCCTCAATATGATGGATTATTAACATGGCTGCAACAGTGGACTCAAACATAGCAATTATTGTGAGGCTAGCACAGGACTGGGCAGTGTTTCATTCTGTTAGACACAAGATCACTATGAGTCATTATCAACTCAATAGCATCTAACAGCAATTCCTAAGACACATTGACAAAGTTAGAATATTCCCTACTAGCAGATGGAGACAAATGGATTATATGATGTTTGACAAGTATTCTTACTTGTATATAATAGAATTTAGTCTAACTTCTTTAAGCATAACAATATTTATTAACCAGAATCATTGGGAACCCTGGGGCAAAAAATACCACCACAGATCAAGACTAAACACTCAAGAATAATTTCTAAAAGTACGCAGTAGAACTCATCACCAAATGACTCACTGTCTTTCCACGCTTCACATTCTAGAAAACTGCTAAAGATAGCCATACCTACACCTATGGATGCAGTAGCTCAAAAGAGGGAACAAATTTTTATAGCAAGGATCATTCTCACCCCCTCCATACACAGAATAGACAGGGATGGGCAACTTGGATATTGGCTACCCAAAAGGGGTGGGAGTGGGGGGTGGGGAGGGCTACAAAGGCAAGAAGTGACTGGCTTACAAGCTTTCAAGAGGGAACCTAGATCTAGAGGGCATGGAGGAAGGTAGATTCTTCACTGAATAGTATTCAATCTGTCTAGGTGGGGCTGATGAAAGGAAATGCGGATAGGTTTCTTATGACACATTAGTGAATAATTGTTATCAGGACTGATTGTGAGGGTTCAAAATGTAAAGGTAGACGTTTTGTAACAAGGAGGGGAGTGATGAACTTTTTAGTCTAGGAGTGGAGGTCCCTGGGACCATCAAGGGAGAAGAGTGGAGAGCAGGACCCTACCCAGAGAAGCAGTGACACCAGAGATGGAGGCAGAGATGATGATGTGGAGAGATGGAGTAGCTTGGGGCTTTAGACCCAGAGAGGGAGAGGGGTTGTGTGCTGACAACCAGGAGGCAGGCTTGCAGGGTATACCCTTTGGTTGGTTGATGATGCATGGAGGGGATTGTAACCATGACAATGAAATGATATATGATAGGATGAATGTAAAACTAATGTTCTCCCATGTAAACTATCACATAATTCACAATAAAACATTGGGGGCGGGGAAAGATAGCCATGTAAATGTCTAATTTAGGGTAACTCTACATACACCAGAACAAGGATTGTCGAATCCTTGTTGTTAAGCACCGTTGAGTTGGTTCCAACTCATAGCGATCCTGTATAGAGTTTCCAAGGAGCAGCTGGTGGGTTTGAACTGCTGACCTTGTGGTTTGCAATCCAGTGCTGATCCTGCAGGGCCCCACCAGGAGTTCCTAATTAGGAGCTAGAATTACAGCTACTAGCACCAGAACTATTCTTATTCTCCTTTGATAGGAAATAGTAATATGGTAAAGCTGCCACTAAAATGATTGGCCCCAGACCATGCTTCCTTTGTTGGGATCCTTAAAATAAGTACAGATACCTTATGTCTTGCCACTTTTAATATTTCTCAGTTCGCAAAGTCTCACATGTGTTTATCTAATTGGTACTAAAAATAAAAGGAAGAATCTTTGCAGCAAAGGAAACTAAGGTTTATAACTTTTATTTATCTATTTTTTGGTTTATAATTTCAGTTTTTATCTTTCAGAATGAGGGTCCTAGAAAAGGGATAAGGAAGAGAATTCAAGGGTATCCAAAGAGCATAACATTCAAAGATTATCATTCTTGAAGCTATATGTTGAAAATGTAATTCTACATAACATGTTTGGATCGTCTGTCATCTATATAGCTTTAAAAGCCTTTGTCCATTTTCATATGTTCAGCTCTTTCAACCTTTGCAGAGACTGACTCATCCACAGATTTCCATGAAATACTTAAAAAAAAAAAAATGTGACAAAGGTGTAGTTTAGGGCTGTGAATAGTTATGTATATTTTACCCACTTGAAAACAGTTAACAAATATTTGTGAATCTGTAATAATTGTCAGAAATCCAGCATTGTGGGCACTGTAGAAAAAAAGAGAGTCTGCTTTTTATGAAGGGTACTATAACCTTAAGAGAAAGGATTTCAATGACAGGGTTCAGAATAAAGTAAAACCAGGATGAATACTTTTCTGATTCTCAGCCCCTAGTCAGAATAAAGTTTTTTTCATTACTACTGGTCTTCACCCTGTAATTGTCTAGAATTTCTAGAGAAAAAATTTAAATTTAAGGGGTCGTAAACTCAATCATAGCTCCAATATAAGGTTAGAAGTACACTTATCACACTGGTTTTTAAACTTCGTATGATTGCAAAGCCTCTTACACACAGTAGAAAGGTAGATTTCCACTTCCAGCCTTTGCTAATGTTCATCCTGGGTATGTGACTAATTGGAGAATCTGACATAATAAATGTGTATCAATATTGTCTCTTTTCTATCTGCAGTACATAAGGTAATGCTTTTTTGTTTTGTTAATTTTCAGATCGTTTTTTAATTGTATTTAGCCAAATAGGGTGAATTGCCATCATTTCTTCAAGTTTGAATAGATCAATGTTTTTACTCATGGCTCCATATGATAAGCACTGCACCGTGAACCATAAGTTCAGTGGTTCAAGCCCATCAATGAGGCTTTCTTCTCCCACAAAGATTAGCAACTTTTGGAAACCCTGTATAGAGTGGGAACTAACTTGATGGTACTTAACAACAACATCATAACCCAATTGTTGTTGTTAAGTGCTGTCGAGTTGGTTTGGACCCATAATGACCCTGTATAGGGTTTCTGAGGAGCAGCTGGGGAGCTTGAGCTGCTGACCTCACAGTTCAAACCGACCTTGCAGTTCAGTGCATTAACCCACAGCGCCACCCCAGGACTCCCAATACAATGCAAAAATTATTGAACAATATCATTAATATCACATGCATGTAAAAATTTGCTCAAGATAATTCTTAACAGTTTTAGCAGTATGACAGGAAACTGCCAGAAATTCAAGACAGATTCAGAAGAGGACATGGGACCAGGTGTATCACTGCTGATGTCCCACCTAGACTGAAAGCAGAGAATACCAGAAAGATGTTCACTTGTGTTTTATTGAGTATGCAAAAGCGTTTGACCATGCAGATCATAACAAGCTATTGATAACATTGTGAAGAATGGGAATTCCAGAATTCCCATTAATTGTGCTCATGTACAATCTATGTATAGACCAAGAGACAGTCCTTTGAGTAGAACAAGGAAACGTTGTATGATTCCTAATGGGGAAAGGTGAACGACAGGGTTGTATTCTTTCATCCTATTTAGTCTGTATGATGATCAAATAATCCAAGAAGCTGGACTCTATGAAAAAGAATGTGCTACCAGGATTGGAAGAACAAGTTGCAATATGCAGATGATAAAACCTTGCTTACAGAAAGCGAAGCGGACTTGAAGCAGTTATTGTTGAAGATCAAATAATATTGCCTTCAATATGGACCTTTGTGAATAAATGTCATCATGACTAATTGTGATTGTCACAACTGTAAAGATAGAAGTTTTGCAACAGAAAGGGGGGAGTAGTTAAACGTACAGTCTAGGAACAGAGGACCCTAAGACAATCAAGAGAAAAGAGCATAAGTGGAACGTGGGACCCTAACCAGAGAAGCATCGACACCAGAGATGGAGGCAGAGGTAAGGGCAGGGAGAGATTGAGCAGCTGAGGACTCTAGACTCATAGAAAGAGAAAGGCTGTGTGCTGGCGGCCAGGAGGCTGGCTTGCAGAATGTGCCCTTTGGTTGTTTAAATGATTATATATTCCTGAGTGGTTTTGTGTACATGAAAACAAAATACACCAAACCAAACAAACAGAGGGAATAGAAGTAAATACTGTTAAATGAGGATGAAAAAAACAACAACAGAAAAAAACAGGAAGACCCTCAACTAAATATATTGACACAGTGGCTACCCCAATGGGACACAACATAACAATTATAAGGATGGCACAGGACAGGACAGCATTTCCTTCTATAGTACACAGGGTTGCAATGTGTCAGAAGTGACTCAACAGCATCTGATAACATAACTATCATATCTGACTCATTTTCAGAGAACTGCTATCATAACACTGTCATTATGTTTTAGCATGTTGTATTGCACATAATTGTTTAGTAAATTTAAGTTTTCAAACTTATTTTTTAAAATAGTCATTCCTTTCTACTGTTAATCAGTGATTGTTTTTGACCTTGAGCTATTGGCTTTGATCCTTAGGCCTAAAAGCTGTCCCTATGATCCTTAATTGGACTTCCCTAGCAAGAAACCCTTACGTGTGTCCTCTTAGATCCTTTTTCTTGTGACTGGCCTTGCTTCAATGTTCCAATTTCTTTGTGGCCCATAGAGACGTCTGACTCAATATTCATTTGACTGCATTGTGACTGTAATTATTATTTCTTTTTGACTCAGATAATTGTGTTTGCAGTCTTGTTCTCTTCCTTGCTCTGCAAAATGTCCCTTAGATGGTGTTTAACAAGAGTAGCTATAACAAGAAACAAATTGTTTCTGGGGAATGCTATTTACCTTTTATATTTTCTGCTTTGTTAGCAACGCATAGGTTTCATTAGCAGAGAACAAATGAATTCCAAAGACAACTAATCCTACATGCACACACATACACGCATGTACACACACAATAGAGAACAAAAGCAAACCATCTTTTCATGAGGAAGAATAGGAATAAAAGGGACCTGTAAGGTAAAAGGACTTATTGGTGCAGTGTTATTTGAATAGAGTCTGTTCTAAGTAATTGGTGGTCCAATCACATAATAGGATTCTATGTTTTTACCTATGAAGAAATGGAAACAAAATAGTAGTACAAGGGTAAGTAAAATAATCACTGTTACTAGTGTTCCAGTTCATTACATGGTACAGCTTTTTTCCATACAAACATGTATAAACATACCTGTGCAGTCAGTGGAGGGCCACTGACAAATTCTCTTAGTTAAAATGAAAAAGTTCAATTAAAACAGTGACTTTGAAAGGGATCCTCTGAGCCAGTTAAATTCAAGACAGAGAGGTCAGTCAGAAGATTATGGTGACTGTTTTGGGGATCCCAAAAAGGTCATCTTTTTTTTTTTTTGCTTCTATTCCCTCTGGTTGTTTTTTTCGAGGGTGGGGTGGTGTGTACACA
>NW_006408579.1:6883620-6893975 GCF_000296735.1 Chrysochloris asiatica
TCGCAATTAGTCATGATAACAATGATTTACTACTGAATAATAAGAATCTTATCCCAAAGGGGTCATCTTGATAGATTTTATTTAATGACACAAAACAATCACAAGGACTTATTAGGAAGAAGTTAAAAAAAAAAAAAAATTGAAAATACATTGGTGAGAAAAAGACCAGGAAACTTGCACTGAGGAATTTTATACCCCCATCATACCAACACAGAAATCCTTTGTTTTGAGAGCAGTAAGGGCTGTCCTGTGTGAATTTCATTAGGAAACCTTGCTCCATCCATCCAACAGCCCTGATCTTGTTTCTTCAGACTTCTTCTAGTTTTCAGAACTCAGAGAACATTTTAAGGAACACAATTTGAGTCCCTTGAGAATGCTAAAACTGCTGTTTTCATAATTGAAGAGTGCATAGTTCTTTAAGGAAGGGCTACAGTGATGGAAACACTACCTTCAGAAATATAGAGACCTAGATAGAGAACAAGTCCAGAAATAACACCTCTACATTTTGATAGTTTTGTTTAATCAAGGTTTCTTTGATTTTGTAGCAATATTTGTTTTACTTACCCTCATACTTCACAAATGCAGTGAGGTTGCATCCTACAGCATTTTTTTATTGACTCAGAAAGTCTATGCATTCCCTTTGGAGGAGTATGTTGAATTTAAAATAGTACATAAGTACAAATAAAGTCTGGATTATGAAAGTTAATCTCTGCAAAAATTCCAAGACAAAAGGTTTATTAATTCAGAAATGTGCATACAAAGCTAAGGACTCTTTGAGAAGATCTGTGCAATGTCTATTCCATGTTGATATTCATACCTGCTACTCAATGCTGAAATGAATTCCCAGAGAACATTAAAGTGGGAATGGAAAACATACCAAAAATCTCACCTGAAAGTGCAGAAAGAAGAGTATATACAACAGAAGAAAGAACACATAAAATGTCCAATATTAGTTTATCTGGAAAAGCACTGGTGTTAGGACTCATTCTCATCAGCAGGTATAAAACTTAAGTCATCTTAGTGATATGTTCTCTAACTTTTGGAGAATGTACCCCATGAAATGTAGAGAGGAAGAATTTAAATTGATTTCATAGTAAGAAATGTAACATCCTGGTATACACCAGGGAGAGTTAATCAAATTGAAACTATTGACTTCTACACATGGAGATTCATAGTGGAAGTTTCAGTGAAGATTTTATTTTACTATAAGAAAAAATATTCTGATATTAATGGAATGGATTATCTTGTGAAGTCATGAACTTCTCACCAATGTAAGGATAAATCAAACTCTAGATGACTGTTGAGGCCTGGAGTGGTGCTATAGGATATATACTTGACTGCTAACCTTAAGGTCAACAGTTCAAACCCAGCACTCACTCTTCAAAACCTTATACAGTGTTGCTCTGAGTTGGAAAAAACTCAGCAGCACACAACAATAGATGACTGTTAAATAGCTTTGCATTAATTTATTCAATCATGTATTTATTAGCAAATATATACCGGGCCCCAACTGAGCTGCTAACCACAAGGTCAGCAGTTCAAACCCACCAACTGCACCTCAGACACCCTATACCAGGTCACTAAGTGTCAGAACGGACTCCACAACATTTAACAACTTATGTGTTAAATGTTGAGCTTGAAACATCAAAGATACAACCAAATCAAATGTTGTATAAAATTTCAGAGTTTAAAGCTAAGAATTGCAAATGCAAGGATCGATAATGACTGAGACACTTCTAAATTTATGTGTCTTAGCACCTGAAGTGTCTACACTTTTACAATTCATATAGATTTATACCCATGACCTGGGGTGAAACTTTATACAATGCTCCCAACCTGCTCAATGCAGCTTCCTTTTCACCTTTATCTTATTATTCAGTAGTTACTTTCCAGATAAATTGAGTCAGGAACATTGCTTTGGTGCTCTCGTTTGCATTGGAAGTTGTCAGGCCTGATCTGACCTGCCTTTCCATCAGGATTATAAAGGTGACGGATAGTCAATTTCAGGGATTCATGATCCATTTTACCACGACGCTTCACCTTGCAGCTAAGTAATACAGCTGTGATAAAATCAACCATAATCACTGCATCTTACTCAGCCCTGCCTGGGCCATAAATACTAGTTTCATAACAAAAAAGCAAATGGAACAAGAGGGGAGATAGAAGAAAGATGAAGGCAAATGTGAAGGTTTATTCATAGTGACTAATGGGAGAAAGTGTTTATGGTTTTTACCCTGTTCATTTTTCTGTAGAGAGAATCAGGACATCTATAACACAATCAAGAATTTGCTTACAACTGATTCATCAAAATCAATTATAAACATTTTCTTAAGCATTCATTCTATCTAAGTTCAGAACTATTTTTAGCACCATACACAGTGACAGACAGTTAAACAAATCCCAGGCATAAAGAACTTATAATTTAATATACACTTACTCACATGCACATACCAAACATGTAGACAAGGATACAAACTTTAAATATGGAGAGAGAGCGTGATAAAGGAGCCTGAGAGCCAACATTTATTGTTTCACTGCCACGTAGTTGAGCCTCTTGCTATTCTAAGGGCAACCAGAATAGTAGTGATCAAGCAGAAAAACAGCTAGCCTTCAAATACTTCATAGAACAGAGACAGACAATAAATAAGATTAAAAAATAAAACTATATACTATGTTAGGTGTGATGAGGGCTAAAAAATAAAATTAAAAACAAGGAATTGTTGTTCTAAATTACCATCAAATTGGTTCTTACTTGAAGCGACCCTGTATAGGGTTTTCGAGACTATAAATCTTTGTGGGAGCAGAAAGCCTCATCACTCATCCACGGAGCCGTTAGTGAACTCAAACTACTGACCCTGTAGTTCACAGTCCACCTATAGAGTCACCACACTTCCAAAGAACAAAAAATAAAAACCATGAAAAAGGAAAGAGCATAGAAATGATCAGAGGTAGAGTAATTTTTAGATACTGTGTTACTAGGGGCACTTCCCCCAAAGTTAATAGTAGAGTAAAATACTTGAAATAAGAGACTAAGCCATGCATATACTAGGAAGACAAAAAAGCTAGTTCAAAGGAGCTTTCACATGAGTTTCCCTGGGATGTGAGAAGATCCTTGAGGATACTGGTGTGTCCCCTGAACCTTGAGCAACAGGAGACTAGACCAGAGAGGCAACAGCAGTGCTGTGGGAACAGGCCCTGCAAGACTTCACAAGACCTTTAACTTTTTTCTCTCAGAGAGTGGTTAAGCCATTGATTGGAGTCTTATGAGCTGAGTAGGGACATGATCCAGTGTAAATGCTTAAATGTTCACTTTGGCTTTTTGAAAGCAGTAGAGAATTTATTAGGAGATTATTATAATATTGCAGACTAGAGCAAATGACTAAGACTAGGTCAGTAATAGAAGCCATGATGGTGAAGAGTGATCATCATATGGATGGCTTTTTTTTCTTAACTGTGAGAGAAGAAATTTCTGCTTATTAAAGTTATTCACTTGGGGGATTTCTGTTATTGCAACACTAACACAGACATTTTAAAAACATAAAGGGTAGATATTATAAAGTAGATTTCAAATAAATTCAAACGATAACATAGGTTTTTGAGAAAGGTGTTACTCAGCTTTTGAATGAAAACTGTGGGTAGTAATGAGTATTGTGAGGTTTCTTAAAATTAAACTGGGCTGATGGTGTTCAGAATTCACATCTTAAGGAAACACAATTGGAAGTAATAATTGCACATTTGTAATAATAATAATAATAATAATGACAACTATAAGAAGATACATGGGGAAATGCACAAACTGAATATCAGTGGGAAGATGCATAAGAGTACACCCATGACTATTTGTAGAATTGGCAGAGGATATCTCTACATTCATATTTGAATAGGTTGTTGTTAATTGTTGTTGTTGTTGTTAATTGCCTTCGAGTCGGTTCCAACCCATAGTGACCCTGTACAGGGTTTCCGAGGGTGTAAATCCTTACGGGAGTAGAAAGCCTCATCTTTCTCCCGTGGAGCGGCTGGTAGTTTCGAACCGCTGACCTTAAGGTTTGCAGCCCGATTCGTAACCACTACGCTACCAGAGGTAGTAAAGTATATTCAAGGATATAGTAAAGCAGACAGAGAGAAAAGTCCTGAAAACTCCTTGGCTATAATCAAACATCTCAAGAGAATGACTCACTGAACTTGGAGACTTGGGAAAATAGTCTCCAAGGACAATTTTAGGTCAATTGGCATAGCATATAGTCCTGGTGTGGTGCTGTAGGATAAGCAAGGTTAGTTTGAACTGCAAGTGCAGTGGTTCAAATCCACCAGCTGCTCTTCGGAAACCCTATATAGGGTCGCTATAAGTTGGAACCAACACGATGGCACTAAACAACAACATAGTCCACAAACAGCTCTACATCCCACTCAGGTGAGTATTGGCTGTGACCCTGAGTTTGAGATGGGCCATCCACGGTGCAAAAAATGCTCTCTTTCAGTCCACAGAAAAGAAGAGCAAAGAAAATCAAAGACTCAAGGAAAAAATGAGTTCAAAGAACAATGAACGGAATGAACCACAGCCTTCACCAAGTGGAGATCAGAAGAGCTAGATGGTGGCCATCCATCACTACAGACTACTCTGATCAGTATAACGTTAGAAAGTCCTAGACAAAGAGGAAGTAAAAATAAATGTAGAACAAAATTCAAAAACAAAGAGCAGACTTCCTGGTCTGATATGTTGTTATTGATAGCTACCTGATATTGCACCATCTCCATAATCATTGCTTGATTGAGCCCATTTATGTGGCCACTATGACTGTCCATCTTTTTGAGGGTCTTCCTGTTTTTTGGTAACTCATTGGTTTATCAAGCATTAATACCCTTCTCCAGGGATTTGTCCCTTTTAATAACATTTCCAAAATATATGACATGAAGTCTTTACCATCCTCGCTTCTCAGTAACATTCTGGCTGTACTTATTCCAACACAGATTTATTCCTTTTTCTGTTCATAGTATATTCAATATTCTTCGCCAACACCATTTTTCAAATGCATCAATTCTTCCTTGGTCTTCCTTAACCATTGTCCAGCTTTCAAATGCATATGAGGCTATTGATCAGGCACACCTTGGTCTTCAAAGTGACATCCTTGCTTTTTAAGAGGTCTTTGGCATCACATTTGAACAAGGTGATGTATTTGATTTCTCCTTCCATAGGAGAAAGATGAGGCTTTCTACTCCTACAAAGATCTACAGCCTCAGAAACACGAAATAGGGTCTCTATAAGACAGAACCCAGTTGATGACATATCACCACCAGCAAAGTTATGTCATCAGCATCTCGATGGTTGTTAATGACTGTTCCTTAAATCCTAATGCAGATTTCTTCTCCATATAGTTCACCTCCTTGGATGATTTTCCCATCATTCAAATTGCATAAGTATGGTGTAGTGTTAAAACCACTATGCACACCTTTCCTGGTTTAAAACCATGCAGTATCCCCTTGTTCTCTTCTAATTACCACTAGTGTGTGTACAAGTTCCACATGAGCACAATTAATTGGTCTGGAATTCTCATTATTTGCAATGTTATCCATCATTTGTTATAAATCCTTATAGTCAAATGCTTTTGCATAATCAATAAAATGCAGGTAAACATCTCTCTTGTAATCTCTTATTTCAGCCAAGAACAATCTGACATCAGCAACAGTTTCCCTTATTCCATGTCCACTTTTGACTCCAACTTAAATTTCTGGCAGTTTCTTGTTGATGTTCTACTGCAACTGTTTTTGAAATATCTTCAGCAAAATTTTATTTGCATGTTATATTCAATCATTTCCACATTCTGTTGGGCCACCTTTCTTTGGAAGGGGCACAAGTATGGATCTCTTCCAGCTGGTTGTCCAGAGTATAAATGTCTTTTAAGGTATGTCCAACAGGATCTCATGACAAAGTGAGTGTGAGGAAAAGAGAGTTAAATAAATGAAGGTAGGCATTTGGTCTCAGCAACAGGAGGGATGGATTTACCACCAACTTGAATGGGGAGCAACAAAACAGTAGAAGGTTTGAAAACTTGGATCTCAATTTTATTACATTTCAGATGCTTATAAAACACTAAAATGGCCATGTCAAATATGGGATTGAATATATGAGATTACAATCTAGGGGAAAGGTCTAGGCTGGAGATTGAGATTTAGGAGTCATTGGCATATGAAAGGCATGATGCTGGTTGTATTAACCTATTGTTGGTTATTGCTAAGTGCTGTTGAGTGGATTCTGACTCCTAGCAATCCTGTCTAGAGTTTTTGAGGAGCAGCTGGTGGGTTTGAACTGCTGACCTTGTGGTTAGCAATCCAGTACTGACCACACAGTGCCACACCAGGACCCCACCCCACCTAGGTAGGCAGAAAGGAGACTCACAGCTGAGCCCTGAGCACTCCAACTGCTTGCATTTCCTTTCTGGAATGCTGCAAGTCACTAGACCCTCTAGTTCTAAATTTCTTCTTAGATGAACTCTGACGTATAAACATATTGGGATAAATATTTGGAGGTGATAGTTAACTTGACTATGTAAATAGCAGCAACACCAACAACATCAAGAAACGACTATTATTTTGTGTGTATTTAGGAAGCCCTGGTGGTACAGTGATTAAGTACTTGTCTGCTAACCAGAAGACCATTTGTTCTAATCCACTAGTCACTCTTTAGGTGAAAGATGTGGCAGTTGCCGCTGTAAATATTTACAGCCTTGGAAACCATGTAGGGAGGTTCTACTTTGTCCAATAGGGTTGCTATTGAGTCAGAATCAACTCGATGGCAGGGGCTTAGGTTTTAGCATGTTTTTACTAGGAGCCAGGCATTATGCTCAAGTGTGTTCACTTTCTTAATCTTCTCAACAGTCCTAAAACAGGTGCAGAGAGTGAGACTTTAGACTGTGGAGATTTCCTAAAGACTGCACGCTCATTAAGGTTTATGCGATTTCAAAGATGGGTCACTTGACTAATCATGACTGCACTCTGATAATAACATCTATCACTGCACCCCCTCCTTCGTTGTTGTTGTTGGGTTTTTTTTTTTGAACTTTTTATTGTGAAATGGATGAAGGGTTGCAGAGGAGATCTGTTTTCACTTCAACAGTTCTCTTTCACAATGTACATTCCACTTCTTCCCCGCATTTCCTGTTTCTATTCTCCTGTTCACAAGGGTTAGCCCTTGGGAACTCTGTTCTTGTGTAAATGCTGTGCAGTTGATGTGTGTGTGTGTGTCCCTAGTGACACACACACTGGGGAGACTTGTCTATTGTTTGGTTGAAAATTGAGCCATGGGGGTGATGATGGTATCTGTAAATGAGACAAATCATAGTCATTTTAGCTTTTTTGCCTTTTTTTCTGTCAATTAAAATTACATCCCTGCTTTGATTTCCCACGACCTCCCTTCCATCCCATTCTACTGGTATGCTAAAAGAGCTCCACATTGCAATTGCATTGTGGGGTATTTTAACCAGGTAGAATTAGTCACTACATGTTAGCTATATGAGTATAGACAAATTATTTAACTTTTCTGATCTGTAGATTTGTTATCAACAAAATGGGGTAATGAAGTAGTCAAGGTACTAGGTTACTAAACAAAAGGCCAGCAGTTTGAATTAACCAGCTACTTCATGCAAGAAAGATGAGACTGTCTGTTCCCATAAAGATTTACAGCCTTTTAAATCCTATGGTTCAGTTCTGCTCCATCCTATGTTGTTGTTAAGTGTTGCAGAGTTGGTTCCAACCATAACAACCCTGTATAGGGGTTCCAAGGAGCAGCTAGTGAGCTTGAACCACTGACCTTGCATTTCAAACTGACCTTGCAGTCCAGTGCATTAACCACCAGTGCCACACCAGGACTCCCTGTAGGGTTGATATGTGTGAATGGGCTCAATGTTAATGGGTTAAATGATACTTAAGCACAGAAGGATATGAAAATTGATCAATAGCTTGTATGTAAAATACCTGGTGTAGTGCCAGGAACAGGAAGAAGCCAGTAAGTGTTGCCTTCCCCGTTGTTACTATCCTCATCCTTGATATTTGAACAAAGAGCTGCATCCTGTCTATTCAGAATTTGCTACAAATGTGATGCTTCATTTAGTCGTACTTTACCGTGCTATCTAAAGCTGGGCCTGTTCCCTTTCTGTGCTAAAAATCTGCTGCCTCCTACCCTCACCCCAGGCAGTTTCTAGAACTCCATCATTATGCAACGCACACAGTTGTTTCCAATTATGTTCTATATTATGGCATCTTTCATTTTGCAAGGAATTCTAAGTATGTTCTAAATCTTTGTAGCAAAACCTTGAAGCAGATCAACTTGGTAATAGAACATGTTACAGAAAGAACCAAAGTCATCATTATTGATCATGATTATTTATTAAATTTGTTAGAATGTTGGAGATTCAAAAAGTCATATTGCACCATTGACATTACCACTGCCCTCTAGAAAGATCTATTTTAACTCCTGTGTCTAACACTATTGAGTTGTTGAGTTCCTTCCTTGCTGCTATGTGTATATATGTATATATATTCCCAGTGATATGCAACCAAACCTACTGCCATTGAGACAATTCCAACTCATAGCAACCTTCTGTAGGAGTTCCAAGACTGTAAATTTTTTCAGGAGCAGACAGCCTCATCTTTCATCCATATTCAAGGATAAGTTGTTGTTGTTAGGTGCCATGGAGTTGGTTCCAACTCAGAGCGACCCTTTGCACAGCAGAATGAAACATTACCATATCCTGAGCCATTCTCACAATTACCGTTATATTTGAGCCCATTGCTTTTGCCACTGTGCCCACCAAAAGATATAACTTTATAAAAAATCTGAATTGAGTAAACAATTTCCAAGAAGTTCATTTTAATTTCATTCATTTCCAGTTCATCCTCATCAATGACTTTTTATTGCAGAGTAAGGAATTCTGGTAGCATAGTGGTTATGAGTTGGGCTGCTAACCTCAAGGTCAGCAGTTTGAAACGACCAGCTGTTTTGTAGGAGAAAGATGAGGCTTTCTGCTCTGGTAAAGATTTACAGCCTCAGAAACCAGATGCACAGTCACTATGAGTCAGAACTGACTCCAAAGTACACTACTACCACCACTACCATATGTGAATCTAATGAAACCTTTACTGAGGTTATGGCATGAAACTTTCTATGTTGCAATGTCCTGTGTCCTTTCAGCACTCTCCAACTGCTAGATTGCATTTCATTCTTCTTCACACTTCTTGTCTTGGTCAAATTTGAGGGTTCACAATCATTCTGATCACTTCTACTCTGATTTCTTCTACTTTTTACACGCTATATGCTTTCCTATAGTTTCTTTGTTTTGAATTGCCCTCTGCCATCTTCCACTCCATTTCCCTGGCTTCCCATTTTATGTTCCAGTTTGTTTCTATTCTTTTCTATTGCTTGGACTATGCAGTCTCCTGTTCTCCTGCCCAGCAGCCCTTTCAATACTCACATTCAGAATCGGAATGCTGTCATATGCTTTAAAGATCTCTGTAAAGTGTAATAGGTTAAACAAATGTGTTTTGTTGTTTTACTCCTTTATCTTGGACAGGAAGGCGAAACAGGAACCAAAGGGTAAAGATGAATAGGTACATCAGTGAGAGCAAAAATAAAGTGATTAGTTTTGGGTTCAGTGACTTGATAGGAACAAATACCAACTCTCCAGATGAATTGCAGTAGAGAGTGAATAAAATGCCCAAGTTGACTGGTACAGATTTTAGGAAGGTTTCAAAAGTTTGTGTAAGAACTTTAATGTAACTGATGGACATGAAAGTGGTCCACTTAAAGTAATTGATATAAAGGAAAAAATAAATCCAAAACATTGGTAAAATTGTAAGTTCTAGACCATCACTATTGATGCTGGAGGAATATATATGTACTCACTGTGCTTCTATAGTTAGAAAAGACAAAATAGATTTATTACAGAAAAGGTTGTCACAGACGAAATAGAAATGTCTGTGCCAGCCGCAAGGTTCACAGTTCGAAACTACCAGCTGTTTCGCGGGAGAAAGATGAGGCTTTCTGCTCCCGTAAAGATTTATAGCCTCGGAAACCCCGTACAGGATCGCTATGGGTCGGAACCGACTCCACGGCACATAACAACAACAACTGTGCAGATCATGTTGCCAACACACAAAATATGCATGATTCATCTACAGCAAAGTGAAGAAAATCAAAGTGCATGGAAACCATTACACCAAAGGAAATGGACCACATGAGCAACCCTGAGATCAGTAGAATTAGATTAGTGTAGTGGTTACAAAGGTCAGCAGTTCGAAACTACCAGCTGCTCCGAGGGAGAAAGATGAGGCTTTCTGCTCCTGTAAAGATTTACAGCCTCGGA
>NW_006408579.1:6894075-6894362 GCF_000296735.1 Chrysochloris asiatica
GGCAGTTAACAACAACAACAGCTACTAGTACCAACTGCTTTTAAAAGGATCTCATTAGAAGGTCCTGGCTGGGATGGGAGGAAAATGAGGAACAAAACTCAACATCATAAAAAAAAAAAAAAAGAAAGAAAGACCAGGCTCACTGATTGGATAGTGAATGGTGAAATCCTCAAGACTATGTTCTTTAGTCACCTTTCAGGCCTGGAGCTGAATTCACCACTGTGATTCAATTTTCAAGCAAACAATATAGACAGATCTATATGGTGAATTGGTAGCGTAGTGGTTAC